>NW_010419089.1:0-377 GCF_000710305.1 Buceros rhinoceros silvestris
ATTATGTTTGCCCATTAAAACATTGACTCCAGCTCCCCTTCTGGGTTCATTTTGATCAACTGTCATATTTAATAATGCTGCCTTCTCTGCAGTGCGCCGCCATGTTGATTCAAAGATGGAATATTGTACTGGAGAGAACATAATTTGAGCTAAATGCGTAATGTCACAGGGAGCTAGTAAATCAGTGTTAACAATCTGTATCAATTGTGTCACCTCCGGTGAGTTTAGCCTGTGTTTTTCAATGCAAGATCGTAAATCGACGACAGGCTTCCATGCAAATGTGTCATGTTCGTGATTTCTTCCGGAGCCATCCGCAGCTTTAAGTACTGGAAATGCTGCAGCGGCGCCATCTTGAGGAGCTGCTGGTGCCCCCACGG
>NW_010419089.1:946-22090 GCF_000710305.1 Buceros rhinoceros silvestris
AAATGGCGGCTGGCATGATTTCTGGTCACATGATAGCTGCTGGCAAGATGGCAGTTGACAAGATGGCATCTGTCCCTCTAGTGACGCAATTCTAATTGCACACTAATTGATCCACGCCCCCCAATGGCGCAGGTGCAGCTCCCTGCGCCTGTCTCTCCGATGGCACGGATTCAGCCACACGCTCAGCTTCGCCCACTGATCCATCGCTTTCCGAGGGCAGGGGACGGTAAGCGGGGGGGGCAGAAGGCTGTAAATCACTTTGTGGGTAAACATTAGCAGAGCTTTTCCCAGTCTTATCAGCTGCCTAATGAATCTCTGCCAGCTGTTGCGCTGGAGTTTTATCGGGGAAAAATTTCACATTCCACAGTGATTTATTGTCTGTGCATGTTTTCTTAAGGGGGCCGTGGAGAGATAAACGTATCTCCCAGGCGTACAAATTCTCACCTGCTTCCCAGGCGTATACATCTCAAAATGGCGTCTGCTGACATTATAGCTGCTTGCAAAATGGCGGCTTGCAAGATGGCGTCTGTGCCTCTCCTGACGCAGTTTTAATTGCACGATCTGCTCCCCCCAATGGCGCAGGTACCGCTCCCGGGGCCTCTGTCTCCAATGGTGCGGAGTCAGGCACGGGTTCAGGTTCTCCCACCGAGTCATCACTTTCCGGGGGCAGGGGCACTTGAGCGGGAGGCGCCGATGGTTGTAAATTAGTTTGCAGGTAGACTGTAAATGGGCTGTCTCCGCTAGTTCCCGCTGCCCGAATCTCCACCAGCTGCTGGGCCGGGCTCTTATCAGGGAGAGGCTTTGCATTCCAAAGAAATTTATTACTCTGGCATGTTTTTTTAACATCTCTGTGTAGAGATAAATGACTAAATTTTTCTACAACTGCAGGGAGCATGTCCGTCTGAAGCTGTAGCCTCGCGGGGGGGTTCGCGGGGGGGGTTGGCTGCATTAGCCTTTATTGAAATACAACTGCAACAAACTGCTGCGGCACCTACATACTGCAAATTGCAACTGCATAGTTTCTCTATTATCTCATAGATGTATAGTTTTCTGTGGAGTGTTACGCTTTACGTGCTTTACTTGGATTGGTTCCAAGTTCACTGTCCTGCCCAGAGACGAGCTGCTCTCCAATCACCCATTGACACAATCCCTCTGTCTCCTCCTAAATAACACGCCTCCTGCTGTTGACTGACAGCAGGCTAATTCGACTTCTTCCCAGACCGGCCGGGGGGGTCACGCCCACACTTTTTTTTACGATCATGCATTTATCTTACCAGGCCTTCAGTGTGTGAAAGAGGAGAGAGGCAGAATGTCAGAAATTCCAGCAAGAGATGAAGTATTTCCATCAGTAACTTTGTCTCGCTGTGATTAAGTTCTAGTAATTTTTTTTAAAGAAATGTTTTCCGAAGGTCTAGGGCAAAAATCTCAAACATTTTAGGCTCAGAATTCTGTAATGGGACTGGAGCGCTGCAGAAATATCATGGAGGCTTCATGTAGGTCTCTTAAGTCCCTGGAGGCAGTCTGTGTATGAGATTTTCTTGACTGTACATGATGTTCGGTTAGTATTTTCATTTATTTAATAACAATGTTAGTCTTTCAAGTCTGGTGTGCTAAGCTGCACCAGTTAAGTGATTTTTTTTTTTCTTTTTGTCCACAAGGTTCTAATAAAGCTCACTTAGGATTGAGACAGTGAAATCCGTTTACCTTTCCCATCATTTAAACAAATGGCGGACATCTTAAAAAAGAAAAAACTTACTGACATTTATAGGTAAATGAAAGCTTGTATCATAGTCTTATAAGGCTAAGAGGGACTGTATATTGGTTAACTGATTTAATATACTACAAAAGTAGCTTTTGTTTCTTTCTACTTGTTCTTACTTGATTTGGATTAAAGCTCTCAAACACTTTGTGCCTGGAAGGAGTAACGAATTTACCATCACTTCCTCAAAAGAATCTGTCTTGGCACGTATAATTTTAAGAACGTGATCTAACACATAACACAGATTATATCAAATCTTTTCAAGAATTGTTTGTTTAATCCTTTTTTTTTTTTTTCTGGCCTGTAGTAAAAATGGACACTGCATTGGTAAAAGGCGTCTTTTCAGATATTGTATGTGACTAAGTTATTAATGCATATACTTAAATGCATTTTGAGTTGGTTCATCAATTTTGTAAATTCACTAAAGAGACTGAAATGGTGTTGAATTAATGATTCACACTTTTCCCCCAGACTGAAATATTGGTGGTATATTCTGCATCATCTTTGCTCTACTGTGGTTTAATGAGATTTTTAACAAGTTGTATTTATGGTGAAAGCACAAGGAGTGGATTTTGTGTAAATTGTCCATTTTCACTTGATATTGCGATAATGCTATATTAATTTTTATGTGGGGAAGTCTTCTTTGTTGATGTGAGTGAAGTTTGTGAAGATCATGTGATTAATGTAGATTTTAACAATAATTCTTAAAATATGATTTACAAAGATGAGGGGGGTAATGTGTTGGGTTTGTGCCTGGTGGGTGTTTGGTAGCGAGAGTGGGTGCTACTGGTGTGGACTCTGTAAGAAGCTTTGAGAAGCTCCCCCAGCTCCCAGTCGGACCCACCTCTGGCCAAGGCTGAGCCAATCAGTGTCTTTGTGATAACATGTTTAAGAGGGGAAAACCTGTTGGGTGAGTTCCTTTTTGCAGGAAGTTCCTTTGTTTTGGAGAGGAGTGAAACCTGGGAAAGACAACCGTGTGGACACCCAGGACAGTGAGGAGGAGAGGGGGAGGTACACTGGAGCAGCCGTTCCACTTTGGCCCATGCTGAGTTGGCAGGCTGATGCCTTTCAGCCTGTGATGCTCAACAGTGGAGAAGAATCCCATCTGCAGCCCGTGAAGGACAGCATGCTGGAGCAGGAGATTGCTTCCAAAGAATGTCATGGCTCTGACAGAAGCCCATGCTGGAGCAGTCTGTCACTGGGGCGATTGCAGTCTGCAGACGGAACCCACAGTGGTGGGAGAAGTTTGTCTTCTGTGGGAGGGACACATTGCTGCACGGAAGAACTGTGAGGAGTTTCCCCCCTGAGGAGGAAGGAGCAGCAGAAACAACATGGAATGGACTGGGAACTGGCCACATCCCCAGTTCCCTGCCCCTCTGCACAACTGGGGTGGGGTAGGTAGCGAGCTGGGCCCAGAAACAAGGGAGGGGTAGATGGAAGGTGTATTTAAGATCTGATTGTATTTATCATTGTCCTAATCTGATTCAATTGGCTAGTTTGTGGTGTTTTTGTTTAAGTTAAATTGGTTTTGTTTCCCCAAGATGAGTTTATATTTTGACCATAACTGGTGAGTGAGTGTCTAATCTTCTGTTATATTTTCTTCTCCCCATCCCACCAGAGGTGGGTAGGAGTGAGCAAATGGCAGTATAGTTTTGTTGCTAGCTGGGTGGGCCTAAACCATGACATATGGGAAGATTTGTTTTTCCATTTTTGTAACATCAAACTGGTGAGACTCAAGACATTTCATCCTGTATGAGCCTCAAGCCTCACAGAGGTCAATTAATATATATGCTCACATTTAAAAAAAAATTTTAATCGCCATAAAATCTTTCACATTTTGTTAGTGTTTTCCAAGCACCTCTTGAAAGAGAGGATTTAAAAACCAAGGCAACATTTATTATTTAGGCATGTCCTCCCTCCTGTGAAGAAGAATTTGACCTTGATCTTGCTCAAATGAGACCTTTGTACTATATTTAAATATGCTTGAATTTATGTAATTAAAATTTACAATCCAAATTCTGATCTGTTTCATATTTGCAGTATTTTTAAAGGATGTTCAAGTTCAGTAAAGGATATGGAGAAGTAATTGAAGTAGAACACATTTTTAAAATGTCTTAATAATCCACCAGCATATAAAACATTAGACATTTTGAAGTATTTATTTTAGATCAGTTGCCCATGTGAAAAATAGGAGCCTTTCAGATGAAAAACACTTGAGGAAAAATTAGTGGGTTTTTACATTAGTGGGTTGATACTACATTAAAATAGAAACAGAATTGTTAGAAAATAATCTCTATTTTGGGGTTTGAGTGTTTCTAAAACTAAGACTGGGTGTGATTTGGCTTGAAATCTGTTTCTGAAAATTAAATGAATCCTTCATATTTTGAGAAAGCATAGGAAAAAATGTTACTATATATGTGTATATGAGTATGTCTCTTCATATATGTACACTCTAATATGAATGGGGAACACATTGAAAAACGCATCTTCTCCTTTGTTCTGGTTTGAGCTGAAGCTTCCTTGTTTTGGGAAATGGACAAATAGGAATTTTTCCATGCAGTACAATAACTCCGCATTTAATTGGTTAAGGGAGTCAGGTGAACGTAACATTATGTCGAGAGTCTTTAAAGGCAGCAGGCCAGAGGGTGTCTCTCTCTCTCGGACTCCGGACGGCTTCACAGAGGTAGGACTGCCGTGAACCCGAGACCAATGACCAGACCCGAGACCTGAGGGCCTACACCCCCAGATCGCTGAGGATCACAGACTGTGAACTATTACTGCCGTGAGTCTCGTCTGAAATCAGGTGAGATATTCAGACTCCCAGCCGTTCCGTGCGGGGAGTTTTCCTGCTGTTAAATTCGCTGCACGGGGGTTTCTCCCCGCCGTCTAGCCGCGAGAAGAATCTCACTTTCTCTGCCTGGAAGCAGCTGCAAGGTTTTCACTCCCACCTCGTTGCTGTGTGCCTGCCAAGAGATCTGACCTTGAACAAGACTGTTAAAAACTTTTTCTCCTCTCCCCCTCTGCACCTGGTTATCTGAGTCCTCTCTTCTTAGTTTTTTTTCCCTGTTCTCGGTTGTGCATATATATATATAGTAGTGTACAGTTGTGTGGATTTATTGTTCATTAAAAGTTTGTTTCAGTTTCCCAAACGCAGACTGAGGTGTGAATTTCTTCTTTCCTCTTCAACTCCTTCTGTCTCTAGCGAGACAGAAGGGATTGTTAAGGAATTCGAGGAGTTATTACCTCAGGACCTCGACCCTTAACATCCTTTTTTTCAAGTACTATATATGATAGTGTGATATAGTATGAGAAATTCTTGATTCCGTGAGCTTCTTTGAAGAGTTGTAGTAGTGCAAGTATATTTTAAGTAGCTGGTTACAGGAAGTGGACTTAATAATGCTCTATGCTTATTTGGCAGGTAAACATAGGCTTTGGCTTTAATTTGAGATCAGCCTATAGTCAATTCTTTGGAATATTTAAGAAAAACATGAATTATAAATAGTTACATTTACTCCATATCTTTTTTTATTATTTTTAATAGTGCAAAGTAATCATTTATGGTGAATGTCATAACTACATTTTCAGAGTTGCATTTATTTTCTGCAATGTACCAATAAATGTTGTGAAGCATAGGTCTTACTACCAATTACTAACAATTCAAGGGAAAGTTTTGATGCAATTAACTCCTCTCCTCACAACAGTGTATGAATGTCTCATTCACTGAGAGCTGCTGCATCTGAAATACTGTTTGATCCAATGTTTTCTTCTGTAAAGGTCATGAATAAACTGATTTGTCCTAGCTGCGAGGAATAGATGAACTGTAAGAACCCCATATAGTAATATACCCTGAAAAGGAAAGCATTTGCTCACTGTATCTGACCAATAATGCAAAATTTAATGGATGCAAACAGTGACTTCTGTTCTCTTAATGCTGGTTTTATAAGGCAGAAGGTTTAGATGTTGGATTTTTGGGCTGCTCAGGTATGGCTTACGTTCTGTGGAGAAAGGTATGAGCAATGTTTATGGAAGAACTGTTTATGAAAGAATGTTTATCTGATAGTGATTTGCTTAGCAAATTGTTATCTGCAATATGTTTTTTTAGTTTATCACCTATTTGACCACCCTTCAGGAAGGAAGAAAACCATCCAAACCACAAAAGAAATACATTTCATTAAACGAACGTTTATTAATAGATTCATCCCACATAATCTTAATAGAAGTTTTTCAGCTTTGGCCAACATTAAGGGAAAATATTTACATCAATATTAATTTAAATATCTATTACTGAAAATTTACACGATGATGTCAAATTAAAGTCCAGCAATTTTTTTCTAAGTCAAAATAATTTTTCAGTAATAATACTCATCCCAAATCTGCTATCCAATTATTATGGTTTTGAGAACAGTTTTTCCTATTCGTTAAATACAATCTTTCCTTTTTGCTCTTGCATATAATGCAAATCTACTCCCAAACAAAAGAAAAATTACACATCTTGAAAAAACATATACATCTATTTGTAGGAAGGCTGTCTCTTCTTTAGGTACATATAGAAATCTTTTTCAGACTGGCCTAAGAATGACTGTCATCCTTCAAATCTGCAATTTTCTTTTCTAAATTCAGTTACAGTAAACATTGTTAGCTGTGACAAGGCTTCATCATTCTCTGCAGTTTTGTAAGCTGGAGGGTAACATTATGTTTCAGACAACAGACAACATTATGTTTTACTTCTTTACTGTCCATCTTCTTATCAGCAATACTTATTGAATTGTACATATTTTTAAAAATATCCTATATTGAGGATGATCTGTTCTGGAATAATTTTCTCTTGTGATCCTTATGACAATATTTACACTGGTCTGTGTTTGTTTTAAGCAACAGAATTATTTCTTCAGATGTATACTTCTTTATCACCTTAAACTTGCTGTTTTGACCATGTGACATACCACCATGGGATCTAATAATGTTCGCCTGAAGAGTATATTAAAACATTCTGTGGTAAAGAAGGTGTTAAATTCAAAATAGCTGCCGATTTTAGGATTTTGTTTTTCATTTGAAGACAAAATTTTATTATATGCTTTTTTTCCTCCCTGAGTGTTTGTGAAATTGTTATCACGATGCACCTGATTTCGGTGAAAATTACCCAGTTACACACTGATGCCAAAATCATCAGGCACTAACCTTCTGATACCTTCACGAGACCTGAATTATGGAAATATTTATCTGTTTTTCTCATATGTTGTCTTTTCCACCATGTTGCCTTGCTGACCTTCATTGGTGTGACCTCCTTTTTTGACAATTTTTGTTAGGATACTGACAAAATAAGGTTTTGCTATAAATCGACAGTTACTGAAGAAAAAGTTTTTGTGGTTTATCCTTCAGAAGATACTCTTAATCTATCCATCTGAATCTCAGACAAAGAGGGTAGATTTAGATTAGATATGAGGAAGAAATTCTTTGCTGTGTGGGTAGCGAGACACTGGAACAGGTTGCCCAGAGAAGTTGTGGACGCCCCCTTCTTGGAAGTGTTCAAGGCTGGGTTTGATGGGGCTTTGGGCAGGCTGGTCTAGCGGAAAGTGTCCCTGACCATAGCTGAGGGCTTGGAACTGGATGATCTTTAAGGTCCCATCCAACCCAATGTCCTATGATGTTCTATGATTCTATGACTGGACGTGGCTGGCCCAGGAAATTTTAACAGTTGGAGAGTAAGGCTTTTGATACTGTCCCTCCCAGCATAATTATGGACAAGTTGTCCAGCTGTGGGATGAGCAGGTTCACAGTGTACTGGGTGAAGAACTGGCTAAAGGGCATTGTTCAAAGACTTGTAGTGAATGGGGCTACATCTGGCCAGTGACTGGTCATCAGTAGCGTTCCTCAGGACTCATTTCTAGGGGCAGTTCTGTTGAAGATTTTTACCCATCATCTGGATGCAGGAGTTGAACACACCCTTAGCAAATTTGTTGATGATACTGGGTGGTGCTGTTGACTTTCTTGAGGGACAAAAAGCAGAGGGATTTATTTTGGAGCATTGGGCATCATTAATAGAATGATATTGAACAAGAGCAAATGCAGATTCTGCACCTGAGGTGGAGTAACACTGGGCACAAGTATAAATTGGGAGAGAAGTGGCTTTTCTTAAGTAACAGCGGGAAGTGGAATGGCATGAACAGAACAAGCAAGTTGCTGTCTTTTTTTGTCCATACAGAACTTTCTGTTCAACATCTGAAAGATACTTGACAGACATTTAACTCACTGAGTCTCAGCAGATCCCACCTATTACATGGTTATACTTTCTCCATTTTATGGCAGAATGCCTAAATTTCAGGACAGTTTGAATGCTGAGTAATTTCTAGTGCATTTCTCAGCTTCCTTTTTTGATTTCTTTCTGCTTTTCTTTTGTTCTTTTCCCTTTCTCTTTTCTTCTACTGTCTCATCCCTCTCCCACCACGTCATATTCTTTTCCTTCCCTCCTTTTCCTTCTTTTCACCGTTTTCCCCCCTTCCTTTACCCCTTCCATTTTTCCTTCTGCCTTAATTTAAGGTCTAGGCCTATGAATGATTCTGAATAATGTTCCCAAACTAACCATGTTTGCAACTGGCGAACACTTAAGGAAATAGGGCAATGACTACACCCATCATTGCTGAAGAAACTAAACTTTCCCTCTATTTGATGAGGCTTTTTAAATCATGAGTATGCAATGTTGCACTCTCAGTCTGCACTTAGGTATTTGAAAGTATTTCTTCAGTTTAACAAGTGCAACAACAACAACAACAAAAAAGAGATAAATGCTAGAGTAGTTTCCACTGAAGTTGGTAGAGTTACCTTTGAAATTCAGAATTTTTAGGAAGGTGTCCTGGTTTGAACTAAAACTTCCTTGTTTTGGGAAATGGACAAATAGAATTATTCCATGCAGTACAATAATTCTGCCTTTAGTTGGTTAAGAGAGTCAGGTGAACGTAATGTTACATCGGGAGCCTTTAAAAGCAGCAGCTCAGGGGTGGATCTTCCTCTTGGACTCTGGACTGCGTTACCAAGGGAGCCCTCCTGCGACTCTGCTGGTCCGACCAGGCCCGACTAGGCCCGAGACCTGAGGGCCTGCACCCCCAGAGATCGCTGAGGATCACAGGCTGTGAACTATTGCTGCCGTGAGTCCCGTCTGAAAATCGGGTGAGATATCCGGACTCCCAGCGGTACCATACAGGGAGGTTTTTCCTGCGGTTTCCTTGCTGCGTGGGGGTTTCCCCGTCCCCACCCCACCTCACCCCACTCCCCCCCCGCCGCGAGAAAGGATTTAATTTTCCCTGTCTGGGCGCAGCTGGGTTTTTTTCCCTGCAGTTTTTTTTTCCTTGCCTCTCGGGGTTTCTCCACCCCCGTCTCGCCGTGAGAAGAGTTCTGCTTTCTCTGTCTGCAGCTGCAGAGTCTTCACTGCCCCCTCGCTGCTGGGTGTCTGCCAAGAGCACTGACCTTGAACAGACTGTTACAGAACTCTGGTTATCTAAGTCCTCTCTTCTTTGTTTTTTTTCCCTTTCTTGGTTTGTGCGTATGTATAGCAGCGTATAGTTTTGTGGATTTATTGCTTATTAAAAATTTGTTTCAGTTTCCCGGACGCAGACCGAGGTGTGAATTTTCTTTTTTTTTCCCCTTAAACCCCTTCTGTCTCTAGCGAGACAAAGGGGATTGTTAAGGAATTTGAGGAGTTATTACCTCAGTCCCTCGACCCTTAACAGAAGGGACAAAAGATTTTTTAATCTAATCTGTTATAAAATCCTATGGAGATTATACATATAAATACTCACTTAGTGGGAGATCATAAAATCATCTGGTTGGAAGAGACCTTTAAGATCACCAAGTCCAACCATTCACCCTGCACTGCCAGAGTCCCTAAGCATGTCCCTCAGCACCACATCTACACATCTTTAAAACACTTTCAGGGATAGAGACTCCACCCAGCCTGTTCCAGTTCTTCACCACCCTCTCTGTAAAGAAATTCTTCCTGATATCTAACCTAGATCTCCCCTGGTGCAACTTAGGGCCATTTTAAGGCCATTTCCTCTTGAAAATATTTTATTCTGGAGTATCCAATACAAACACCTTACTTCCCATATAACATTTCAAAGATTATTTTATTAATTTTATCTGTGATATATCTTTAATTTGAGCTAGTGTTCAGGCACTCTTATAGAGTATATGTTTTGAATCTTCTAAAACCTCACAATCTCTTGAGTAGGCAGTCCTGAAATAGAATAGCTCTGTACACATAGTGAGGTAGTAAACTTAATTCTCAGTTTGCTACTTTGGGTGGGAATTAAATATTAGAAGTTTATGATCGATAGGGATGTGAAAAAAATGAATAGTGTTGCTTTTACTACATTCTGATTGCTCACTTTCTGAATAGAAATGAGTCTCCATTATAATATTCATTCCAATGCTTACGTTTTATTTGTCTTTTCGTTCATTGGATTAATTGACTGTTTTTGTTGAATATACGATTTTGTATGACGTTTTGAGGGCTGTGATTTGGTGTTCTTCCTTGTATTTTCTTAACAGAATGTGTAGTGAGCTACTTTAAAAAGTATATTTGATTCCTCCAGACAAAATTATGAGAAAAATTTGGTAAAATGTGTTAACATTGAAAGAATACAATTTGCCTGAGTGACTATATTATTTTCTGATAAAGAATTGACATTAAATGCATTTATCTCCATTTTGAACACAATTTTATCGATATCAAGGATATTAGAAGCAGAGCTAACCTTCTGATCCACTTTGTAAACAGATGGTCTCATCCAGCAGTACCAGCATGTGTCTAAATGATACCATGTGGTTTCCAACACCCCTGGGAAGGAAAACATTACATTGCCGTGTTTCTGCTAGGTAATGCTGTAGCTCCAAAGTCTAAAACAGTGACACAAAGATTCCACAACATATTCAATCAGTGAACTACCATGGGTTTGCTGTAAGGATGTTGAAAGGCCTGTAACTGGTCCAACAAAAGCAGTCTGCAGCTTAATTTTATAGCACTCCACTATACTGTGATGCAAATGGGTTTTGCGAAACAGCTGACTTAGGTTATAGACTTAGAGCTTTATGAAAGGTAGAGCACCAAGTGTGGAGCATCCCACAGCACTGAATTCTGTTTCTTCAGCCTTCACATGTTATAGATATGTGGAATTTATAATGAAATACAATAAAAGTTTGCAACATCTGAATTTATATTGTATCAGAATAGGTGTTTATAAGCCTTTAATGCAAATGTATTGTGTATCCAGATGTGTCAGTATAACTGCACTGACTTTAGTTATTTCAGAATTATTTTGGTATGGTCAAAACCTCTCTTCATCTTCACCTATCTGCTTTCGTCATTAGATGTGACATTGACATTTGGTAAGGTGCTATTAAAGGTATAGCTCAGAGCATTTCTTATTTTCTTGAAAAATCTATTTACTATTTGAATATAGATAAGATTGACTGGTAAATATCAACAAAACCTGTGTCATCATTCTTTTCAAAGTGGTTTTTGTATTGATTCTTTACATTATCATAGGCTTTGGTAACAAAGTTAGGGTTTTGGTGGTTCACAGATAACTGTTCAGTTTAAACATACCAGGCATTTCAAAAGCAGTTTCCAACACCAAGTGTTTGGAGAAAGCAAGTTAGTTTCATATATTTGCCCCTTAAACAATGTGTCTTGATCTTCCTACCTTTCCAACACACTAAACAGTGACCTTATTTCCAGAAAAGGTATTTGGTGTAAAGCAATCTCTTAAACTGTCTTAAAACATAGGCCTTCTTTAACAAATTATTCTGGGCATGATGTAGGCTGCCTCAGAGGCTTCTCGATAAATGCAGGTGGCCATCCAAGAGAAAAAGAACAGGTAAAGTGCTTGCTTTATTATTTTTCTTCATGATAGCAGTTAGCTTGTAATATTTGATGTGCACGCTTAAATGGCATTCGTTGAATGAATTTCTCCCTCCTGCTAGTGCCTGCTCCAGGGCCATTGTCCACTTTGTGTTGTCCACTGTTAAGCAATGTTGGCACGAATCTAGCCCTAAGACTAGTTTTCCTTTCTATAGCCTCCTTTCCCAGCTTATTGATCTTCTTTGGCCTTTTGTTCTGGCTTTTGAAATTTCAAACTTCTTAGCAGCCATCTTGAAATTTCCTGTATTCTTATAAGAACAATTCTAACGTCTTCAGCTTTTTAACTTCTGTAGTTCTGTTTTTTTAAAACTTCTTCCTAAGAAAATATGAGAGAGTTCATTAAACTCAGATTCTCAGAAGCTTTTAAAGAAATGATTGTCATCTGTCTTTGTTAACATGTATTACTGTACTGCATTTATGAAGACAGCTTCATAAAATCCAGTATTAAATTAAAATATTTGAGCCAGATGATACCCTCAGATTCATTTTTCCCCCCCCAGAATATAGTACAGAGTGCAGTTTAGTTTTGCAAATCCTTTCTGATCTTTGGAACCAACAGTGGACTAAATGAGCAGAAGCTGGCAGAGCTTCCAAAGGGTCTGTGGGACCTTTTCATTTCTGAATCATAAGAGGTTTTTGTTTGGGGGTTTTTTGTGGTTTTTTTTTTTCCACTTACAAACTTAAAAGAAAGGCAATTTTACTCCTTCTGAAAGTATATGTAATTCCATTCTGACCAATCTGTGATTATGTTGTCGCAAATAAGAGTTCTCCACCCAGTGTGTGAGATACCAATCAACGGACAGAGTCAAGATATATGGTTTATTTCAGTTCTGTGCAGAAAAGGGTGCTAGACGATAACTTGAAAAACTAGCACACCGCCAGTAATCACAGAGGGTCTTCTATACAAAAAGGTAACCAAGGAAAAATCATGCCACAATACCTGATTGGTTAGCTACGATTGTACAAGAAAAGTTAATTTGTGAACGTCTTGATTGCTATCCTGCTCATTATACTAAGGTGATCCTACATTTACATGTAAAATCTCCTCATAGAGGTGTGTTTTTTAGTATTATAATGTATTATAAGCAGCTTAAGGAAACCAAAGGTTACATCTGGATTCTATCATCTATCAATAAGTCTGATTAATCTTGCATTCTGTTACAGCTTCTACTCAAAACTGAAAAAACAATGCTCAGGTCTAATGCTAGTAATGGTACACTAGAGACTAATCGTAGTGTTCTGATCTTGGGGACTTTTTATTCTTGTTGCCGTGGTCACCAAACCAGCTCTTCACGGTTGCCTTACTTTGTGATTCTGTATTTGCCTCATTTGGATAAATATTAACTTTTTCTTGACATCAATTATACATAATCATGTTCCATCTAAAACAGACTTTCTTTACAGATCTTGTTCCTCCATTTTAGCTTCTTGTATACTCGAGTTCTGTTTACTGCTTAATTCCATTTTTTAATCTTATATTCTTTAACACATACATGAGCTTGTATGGAGCACTGTACAGAATGTGACTTTCTTGCTTCCATTGGAGATTTTTGTGGATTGTGTTGTGATCTATTGTGCAGCTGTAAATGTCACTGTCTAAAAGAACCTGAGAAATGAAATAATGGATTTTCATATTTTGGAATCAACCAGGTGGATATAGCATGAGTATGTGTTCCAGTGTGACTGCAGAAAGGATGACAAACTTGGTTTCCCCTGCATACTTTTCAAATTGTTGCAAGCAGGATGTTTTTGTGTCAAGGCTATTTGTTCAGGTCATAGTAATTTTTTGTGCTGAATCTGACCAGTAATTACAGACTTGAAAATTATTCTTAGGGTTCTCTAATTTAATTTTTAAAATATCTGATTATAAAACAATATTTGAGAATGAACACATTGCAATATAAATTAATAATCTAGTGGACTTATAGCAGTGTGACATGACTTGATGCTTTGGTAATGGTTGTAAGCAAATTATCTACAGCTTTGAAAGGAAGCAACCACAGCTTAAAACCTCACATACTAATTAATAATAAACTAATCTGTCAATAAAAAAATAAAACAAGGAATTAATAAATAATTAGTGTACAGAAACTTTGAAACTAAGGACAAGTTGTTCCAAAAACTGCAAAAATACCAATAGAGAATTTCATTACATCATAAGTAATTTTAATGAATTAGTTTTGAGCCAAACCATATCAAATAGGAAATTGTACCACAGACTTATATATTCCCCTACTTACCCATAAAGGGGGATTTTATATTTTTCTCTAAGAAAAAAAGAATAAAGAATAACAGATTGGGTTTCCTAGCTGGACCTGGATTCAGCTCCTACCAACACGTGTATATTTTAGGAACTAAAAATATTAACATCGACAAAATTAACTTATTAACATTGAAGTATGCAGTTGGAATTGGATGAATAACTGCTGACATTTGTTCTGTTAATGTAAATAACAACATGCTGTGAACTGAATGTACCTTTTTTTTTCCTAATTGAGAAGGTAACTGTAGCACAAATGTTTCTAAGTTTTTACAAGAGTGAGAAGGTGTGAAGAACTGATATTCTAGAGTTCAACATATGGGGGCATGAGAGCCTAAAGGAAGCCAATAGTCTCCACTTGGAAGATGAGAACAGTCCAGTCTAACATGCAGTGCAGCAATAACAACTGCGTGCTTTATTAACAGAGCACCTACCAGTGACTTAACCTTTTCGGAACAGAAGAGAACAGAAACAAGGCAGCTTGAGGCCATAAATTAGCTATGTTATTAAAGGTACGCCTCCATGAATATAAGTGAGGCTGAACAAAATCTTTCTATAATTGGCTTAAAATGAGTTTAAAAGGAGAAACCACCTTCGCATAGGTTAAATTCAATGAGCCAAACTGTCAGTCATTTCAAAAGAAGAGCCTATGTCACACAATAGACTTTTTTTATTTATTACATTTTGTATCTCAGTGAAAGAGCTGTACATGGCTCTGTACATTTTCAGTTGTGTGACTGGCTGTTCTTGTTTGCCTATATATGGATAAACCATCATATCACTTATTTGAGCACTGTTTTCAGAACTCTGGCTTTTATTTATTGGAAAATACAGCATACCATACTGGTGCAAATCTAACTTAGAATTGTCTGCTAATTCTACTGAGTCTTTTCTAGTTGTAGGTACACTGTGTGGTTGTAAGTTAAAAACAGGTAGATTTCCTGTCCTCAGCGGATTAGTTTGTTTTTTACATATTGTGTGAAGACTAGCTTTAAAGTATGCTGGCCAGGAGGTATAATTGTTCCTGTAATCTCTTCTGCTCTGGTTTTGGTGAGATGGAGAAAGCAATTCACTGAGCTCTTTCAAAGCAATAGCTTATTTCCCTACTTGCTGTTTCTCAGGAGAGAGAATACTATTTATTACGTTTTTGTGGGTCAGTGAAATGGAAAATTAATTGTTCTCGCAGTGCTAATGATGATTTATACATTTATTTTTGTATTAGGTATGTGGCTATCTCAGAGGTTAGGTGAGAAGATGACGTCTTACAGAAGCTTTACTAACTGTGATCATAGTGAGAAAACATTCCTCATCACTTCCCCATCTGCTCCCTGTCATCTCCCAAGTGATTGCAGAGACCCAACACATATATACTGTTTTAGAAAAAAAAGGAAGAGGTGAGGAAAATAATAATTTCAATGTTTACAAGGCCAGATATCTATCCGGGTGGGGGGGTGGGGGGGGGGGATGGACTCCTTCAGTATCTTGCTAACTGACCCAATTCTAAGAAAAAGAGGCCGGATATCGAGCGGGGTGGGGGGGTGGGGGGGGGGGATGGACTCCTTCAGTATCTTGCTAACTGACACAATTCTAAGAAGAAATCCAAGAGTAATAAATAATGTGACAGTGTGGAGAGATGGCTCTTGGTGAAGCCTGTAGGATTGGCAAACCCAGTATTATCTTAGATCAGAGGTGGGGATTTGGAAAGAATCAGACTCTTAGCTTTTAGTTAAAAGGAAAGTTCCTTTTATTTGGATAAACTTAGCAAGACCCCTTAAATCTTAAATGTTAGTATTTTTATTACCACAGAAGGGAAATATATAAAAAACATGGAGATGGAAAGGCAGAGAAGAAGAAGCAAAAAAACATGAGGAAAATGTGTAAAGGAAGTAAAATACAGAGGGAAAGGCAGAAAGAGGAAAGAGAAGAACCCCAAAGCAGAACTAGATCCTTTAGGCTATAGACAGCCAAGGAATTGAATTGTGTTTGGCTGAATTAGAAGTCCAGTGCTTCCTCCTTTTGATGTCGGAGTTGTTTGGACTAAACAGACTGCTTTGCTCAGTGCTTCAGGGTTATATCACAGTGGAGAGAGCTCCTATTTTAAGTTGCTAAGCCGGCAAACAACTTCACGAAATACACCACTCTTTGTTCTTTTTAAACATTTTGTAGTTTATTTTGTTTCATTTTACTGACCATTCACTGACCATCAAGCAATCTCTACACCTTTCCTGTTCATACACCTCTTCTGTGTTCTAAATTAGTAGCATGGTCAGGATAATTACTACAGAGCACCTGAGGCAAAATTTATATTTCCCTGTTGTTAATGCATATTTGTCTCAGCTCAAAGACTACTTTGTATCAGGCTACTTTCAAAATGAACTTGATGCTTTCCTTTCTGTACTGCTGATGAGGTAGGAGCGAAATGGCAAGGTAACAAGACTCCACTTTCTGGTCTGAAAGCCAGGTTGTACCTTCTAGGAGTGGTTTGAATCCTTGGTGGCACACTAGTGTGACAGAGTAGCTGCTGTTCTAATATTGGATATGGGTAAAGAAATTGCAGGAAGAGATTGTAAGGTATTTTTCCTTTGTTGTTCTTGATTTTGGTTCTTGTTCTGATGAATAGAAACATAACTGCCTAGGTTTAATACTATAATCTTGCTATCACCCAAAATAGGAACAATTTTTTTCCTCATCTCACCCCCTCCCTACTTTTTTTTCCCCAAACTGCTGCCTGTGGACTACTTTATACCTGCTCGCTAGTGGCGTGCCTCAAAGAAAAATGTCTACAGTTCAGCGTACACTTGACACTACCTCTCAGTTCCTTTATGCTAGTTTCTAGCCTGCTTGCATTTAAAATTTCTTAATAAGAATGGAGTATCAAAAATCAATATAGATATAGTAATATCAATATCAAGCTTTTTCAAATATGAATATCTAATATCAAAACTATTATGCTATTAACATTACAATGAAATATATGTTATAAATAGCTATTATTAAAATAAATTCCCAGAAACATTAACAGTAGTGGAACAGGGGATTTTGAGCATTTCGTGTAATTTATAATGTCTTGTATAAAAGGATGGTATTCAAGAGCAAAATACAACTGTTTTATAGCTTGATCTATGGAATTAATTTACTGCTTACTTGGTTACAAAGAAAATGATTAGAACTACTTTGGTAGAGATTAGGTGGAATGGAATGGAAAAACAGTTTGATCTGACTGTAAGGTAAGAGCATATTGTTGTTTTGAAGTTTACACTTCATTAAAGAAGGTATTTTAGATTTTAGGAATATGGTACTTTGGGGCAGAAGAATCTGAGCTCGCTAAGGTTGTACTTGAACAGACTGTTTTTTCAGCTTGCAATTGTACCTTACTTATGGAATCTCCATATGTGTGGTAAACAGAAGTTTTCTTACTGGCTGCCTTTATGGAGAACATAGGTACATCAAGTATTTTTTAATATTTTTACTCATTTTTGCCCTCTTCTTCAGTTAAATTTTTATTGAATTACTGTTTTTTTTTCACCAGATTGACATTGATAGAAAAAAAAATACTATTTTTGTCCACCAAATTATTTAAACTTCATGTTTTTGAAAATTTTGTTCTTTGTTTCTATGCTAACACAGTTTTTATTCGTACTCCTTCTGTGTCTTTCTGAAGAAAAACAAGGTGAGAGAGGCATAGTAGCATAATCCTTTATATGACACTTTTTTTAGGTATAGTGAAGTTAAAATTAATCTAATAAAGCTTACGGAGATTGAAGATAGACTTTGGCTTGTCAAGTCCTCTAGTGCAGGGCGATCACAACAGTTCTGATTTTGGAATATATATCTGACAGAGTGTGTCAGACTGCCCCTGTAAACAGTTTGGTCCAAAGCCGGAACATGGAGCTTTGCAAGAAACCACTGGGCAGTGGGAGTTTTGGAAGCTTTGCAATAAACAGTAGATAGCGAGCTTTTTCAGGAGAAGTGATAGTGGGAGTAGCAGACTCTCCCATGATGAGCTCATAATCATGGGCCTTGTGATCAGATGCCAAGGGATGGGAAAAGGAAAGGAGGTGCCACAACAGTGAGTTTCCCACACCCTCGAACCTCTTATTGAGGAAGAAGAGTAAAGATGAAGTCAAACGCCCACCAAACAGCGACCCCAGCATGAAATTGGGCATGCGTGAAGTTACAGATTATGTAATTGGAAGGTGGAGTTTGGGGCATCCACACATACGTACTGGCCATAAGCTGTGTGAGGGGCAGCTTTAACCTCTGCTATAAAGGTAGTGCTGTTTGGGCACAGAGACGAGGTAGCTACACGGCATGATGAGGACCACGTTGCCTCTGTGGGGATGCCCACAAGGGTCTGTTAACTACCGATGCCTCACCTCTAAAACAACCCATGTTGGGGACGCTGCAGATTCCGGACATCCATCACTAGCCTAGGGTCGGTATGTGTATGAACCAAGGTAACTTTTCCTTTCCCTTTCTCCCCCTAATCCATCATTACAAATTTCACTTGGACAGAAGGGAATGCTTATTCTGCCTCATAAGGAAATGCTTATTCTGCCCTTGAGCACCCACAGGGTGCATCACTAGTTGCCTTAATCGTAGTAGCAGTACTTTTAGCTGTAATACCTTGGAAGCCTAAATTCTAACAGTCTGTTTCACGTTACTCCACATTTAGTCTGCTCTTAGATCAAATAAACCCTGTTATACTTGTGTGCATGTTTTTGTGCATATCTGGGATTTTTCTTTAGCCACCCCGGGATCCTTTGGACCTTACTGGAACACAGAGCAATATCGAAAAATCATGTCACCATAGCCTAGGTCCTAAAATCTGGAAGTCTGGGATGTTTCCTCAAGACTATGCTCATGTAAATACAACTTAAATCAACCACGTCTGGACATCTGTCAAGAAGTTAAACTAGCCTCTTTCTATTAAATAAAACAAACCCCCTTTGCTATTCTCAAGACTACAATAGAAAGAAAACCTTTATCCCAACAACAAGTAGTGTTAACTTGAGGCACTTGCTTTTTAAATTCTTCAGAGTAAATTTCAAGGTATTCAGTCGAATCCACCAGAACAGAGTTTTGCATAGATCTTTTATAATCCAAATAACAACCTCTCTTTTTTTCTTTCATTTTAATTTTTAATTAACTTTATGTTCTTTTCTGGTAGACAATTCTGAAACTATAAACCTTAGAGTTTCCACTGGTGAATTTTGAAGTGATGTTAATTGATCTGATTTTCATTTATCCCCTGTAGTTTCTTACCTTTAGAAGGAAAAAAACCCAAAACCCTGAGGAACTGAAACTGAATCTAGCTAGCAAGACATAATTTCTGAAGGACAGTTACTAAAAAGCTAGCTCTGGGCTAAATTTACAACTTCTATGTAAATTTAAAGAAACCACATAAACCTCCTATAGAACTGTTTGTTGTAACAACAGTAACCCGTTTATTTTTCAATGGAAGGAATGCTAAATTTAAACAAATGTAGTTCAAGTCTACCTAATTAAATTACGCTTTTCAGAGAGAAATAGGAAAGGGGTGACCATTACTTTCCTTCAAGATTTCCTCAGCCGTGTGATCAAAAATGAAGAAAAATGTTTTAATAATAAAGGCAAGGGCTTTTTTTAGCTTTTAGTGGTACAGCTTGAAAATTCACCAAATTGTACTTTTCAGTACCTGAAAATGGACTGCTGGCTTTCTAGAGAGGATAGAGAAATATTTATTTTCTCCAGACCTGCTGTAGTTGATGTAACTATGACACACTAAAAGAATGTGATATTTAAGATCATCTGTAGTCCTCCTGCTAGAGCCCGTAAACTGTTTCTGTTTTACCTTTAAATACACTATGTTTAGTCAGCAACTTCCCCAGCAAAAGTAGATTTTCAAAAAAGAATGGGAATAGAGGGGAAGACGAGGCTTCCTGGACAAGCTAAAGGTAACATATTGAGCATTGAAAACAGTGATGATGAATGACTGACAGAATAATTACCAAACTTGCGTGAGATAGAGGAGGCTAGGGTAAGTAGATTATCTCTTTTGATAAAATATTTAAGGATTTTGGCTTGTTTCTATATAGAGTTTGGGAAAAAGAGAGGGGGAAAAAAAGAGAGAAAGACCCATGAGCTAGCATCAGTGTTTTCTGTCCTGGTTGTTCTTTTCAGTGACAGTGATGTCAAAGCTACTGTGTTCCCATACACGGACTAGTTATTCTTTGTTAATACTGATTCAGAGAAGTGTGCAAATGCCACCAAATGATGGAAAATATTATTTATTTTAGCCTTTATTGTGTTTCAGAACAATTTAAAGGCCTCCAACGAAATGCAGATTGTCCTGCATGTAAGCACTTTTAAACCACACTATTGTGAGTCAAATCCTGCCCCCAAGAAGTGCTAGCAGAGCCTCAGGTCTCATGCATCCCAATGCAGTGCCCTAGCAAGGCTGCCCCTAATCATAATGTACACAAGTGCTATTACACTCAATTAAACTTAATTAGAGTTAACCTAATTCACAGCATTCAAAAGAGATTGAATTCTCAATGTATAAAAGTAGGCAAAACAATGAGCATTTTTTAATTTATTTTTTCTAGCTTTGCCAGGATTAGAATGACCTTGACTCTCAGCCAAGAACATTCCAAGTGAGCTAACAGCAGGAGGCACAACCGCTGTTGAGATCATCTTTGCAATCAGATAGCAATTTGTTTCCATTTGTGAAAGTCATCCAGTCTCATTTAAGGACAATACTAGTGTACAATATATTCACAGCATGTTTTAATGGCACAGTGTGAAGGACATGAAATGAAGCTCAAGAACTAGGATATACCTTCTTTAAAAAATGTTATAAAATGTTGCAATACTGTTTTTGCAAATGATATAATGAAATGTCACAGAGTTCATAGTTGTTACGCTAAGTTTAAAATCTAACTTTGATTATTTTCCATTTTTTTCACTTCAAATTAACTCTGTACTTTTGCCCACTATATATGGGTTCATGCAGTTCAACACCATCGTACATTTGGAATCAGAAACCATTGTTTGATAAATCAAACCAGACATTATTAAACTGCCCATAATAATAATATCTGACTAATTGGAAATCAGAGAAACTGGGTTCAAAACCAATTCAAGACACAAGTTCAGAAGAAATAGTCCTGCTTGTCTGGTAAGTTTTAATTTTGATACCTTTGACGACACAATCATTCAATCTCTTCC
>NW_010419089.1:22172-27266 GCF_000710305.1 Buceros rhinoceros silvestris
TCCGATTATGTGGTCTGGGATCAGGAATATGATGAGTGACCAGGGAGGCACTTTTTTTGCAGAGCACCACCTTAAAGCATGTATGAAAATGTGGCTTTAGCTTAAACTGCTCAAGTAGGTAGCTGTGCTATGGTGCCTGGCTGTGAACTGGAGTGACAGAGTGTGGGTGTATTCTTCTCTGACTCCGCACAGCTGAGTGAAGCAATTTCTTCAACAGCCTCTCCTATATATTCCCATGGATGCCTCCCAGATCCTGTGGATAGAGGGAGAGAAATTTATTATAGTCCAAGTAATTGATGTGAAATATTTTTTAAGAAACTTGCTTGTAATTTTTTTAAGATCAGCCACAGAAATTCTTGGGAAAAAAGAGAAGAGTTAACAAATCAGATTGTGCTACAGGTGGCTTACCTATTTTCCAGGATTGTGAACAGAACAGGAAGGCTTTGCTTTCAATAGCTTTGAACTAATTCAAATAACATATATGTTGGAAGACAGAGAGAAAGAGAAATTAGGGGCAAAAATGCAACTTCAGTTAGACCCTGCAAGTCATCATGACCTACTTCTTTCTCCCCATCTTCCAAATCTTTCATTCTTGGGAGTTAAGAAGAAAGACTTGCTTGGATGAATCAGGTGGTATTGTGATAAATTATGAAGACTATGACTTGAGAAAAAGAAGACTCTTCTCCTCACTCTTACTCTCTTTGCATTGCTGAATATAAAGATATTTCTTAGGCCTATTTTTTAGGCCTTTTTAAGAAAACATCACTGAAGGACAGGTGAGATTTTAGGTCCCCAAAGACTTCACAAATCAAAGAGGATTTCAGTGCCTGTTGTAGAAGAAGAATTTGGACTGTGCTGGCAAGTCTACTGTGGAATCAGGAAGAAACATATTTGACTTTGAAGGGACTTAAAGTTAGACAGTCCACAAGAATTTATAGGTAGTTTTTGTTTTCTGGAAAATCAGTCTTTCTAAATCTCATAATTGAAGAATTAGAGAACTATTTATCTATTTATTTATTTATTTTTACTTTTCTTTTTGTAGGGCCAACTATGATTTTACAATGTCAGCAATTTAGGACTAATTCTATCACAGTAAAAGTGGCTATGCCAGTGCAGAAACAGTTTCGGGGAGTTGATAAGTATGTTTAGTTGTCTACTCCTCTTCTGTCTTGAGCTATATGCCTGGCTCTGCCACTTTGTCTTTTCTGAAAGGACTTTGCCTCAAGTTAATGTGCATATCGTTTAGCTTTTAGGGAACACTGGGGCTGGTTTAGGCCTCAAGTAACTAATCTATCAAAGTGTGCCAGATTGAAGTTGCTATATGACCAGAAATTGTTTGTAGTAATTATTAAAGAAGCCTCAGTAAAACTCATTTTACTTTACTAAAACTGTACAGTAATGAAAATACAGTGAACATATTTCCATGAGCTTTTTGTCATAAACTTTCTTCTACATACAGAAATCTCTCTTACTGAAGTTCATGTTTTTATACTACAGTGACTTCTGTGCTTTCAAAGTCTTGTATTTGCAGGTACTGAACTTATGTCTACACGGCAGTCTATAGGTCTGATGATTCATTAGAGAATTCATGACTAAGTGCAAAGGCCACTACTTCTGCTACCTCAACTTTCTTAATTTTAAACATCACAGGAAAAGTATTTGTCTCCTGGCTATAAAGTGTATACACCTACAAAAATGACTGTAATATCCTTCTATTCTCTTCATTCCCTTAGGCATTCAGTTCTGATTTTTCAAGCTCAAAGTTTCTTATTTCTGTGAGTAAAACTAACTGTGTATATGAGTATTTACAGTCTTGGGGCATTCTTATATGTATCCTCATGGGTCCCTTTGCTGAAAATACAATTCTTGCATCAAAAGTTTCTTTTAGGCCTCTGTAAATATTGAATGAACTCTCACTACCATGAACCATTTGTGGAATCAATGTTACATTAAAGCCTCTGGCTAGGTCTGTTTGATAAATGATATACTGTGTTGTAGAATCTTATAGAAATGCCTATACTGGCAGGATAATCTGAAATGTTTAGAACTTGCACTATCAATTTGACCATTTGTATGGCAACTTTTCTTTCTCTGAAAATAAAAACTTCAAACGTACTACGTGGTTCTTCAACAAGAGTTATTAACCTGTTTAGATCACCAGCTTTCTTACCATTTAAGCAAATAAAGACCCAATGTTTAGTGTAGACCATCAGGAGTAGGTTCCAAGTTAAACAGTAGACCACAGCTTCAGTTTAAAACTCATATGTTGTTTAAAATTCGTATGTTTTTTTCACCCTTTTAGATGCTTACCAGTGCTCTGATTAGTGCTGCTATCATAATTTGTAAAACTGTGACACACAGAGACAAGTAGCTAGAACCAAAAAGTGCCATTCAGAAGACGTCCCACAATACTAGTCCAGAAAACAGTGACTAAGTTACTATGTGGCTCTACAGGAGTGATGTTACTGTGTAACGTGTTGCTTTTCCAGAAGCCTGAAACATGCCATGAGTCTCCACATAATGCTGCTGCCTCTTAGTCAAGGATTTCCATTGCTTTTACGACTGACAATTTCTGTAGTCTTTTTACTCCCATGGTGCTCCTTAGCAACTTGTCTCTTTATCTTAAGATAAGCTGATAGCCAAGTTCTGTGGCTTTTTTAGACTAACAGCTCTAGGATGGTAAATCTAGAAGTCCTCATCATTGCTAAAAGTGCCTTTACTCCTAGCTTGAATAGCAGACTTTGGCTAGTTATGCCTTGACAGTAAGCGATATGGGAAACACAAGGGGCTTAGACATCCAAGCAGGCTTCTAAGAGTCAGCAGTTTTAAGATTTGCTGGCAGTTTGCCAGACTTACAGATTTGTGTTGAAAAGGTTAAGTCAATTTTTTTTTTTTTTTAATAGACATCTGCTTTATTTTTAAGGATTTTTAAAGGATGACCACTTTGGAATGAGTGTAATTTTTTTGTTCCACGTACCCTATTGAATAATCTAAATATATCTTAGTTGCAAGAGTCTAAGAATATTCCAGTTTCTTAGAGAGAATTGATTTGCTACGTTAAGAAAGTGTGAGGATTTCAACCCCCTTCTGTGTTTTTTTTTTTAGTATTAAAAAGGTCAGAATAAGGCTACTTGGGGTGCTGCAGAATTTGTATGGGCTCATTTTCCCATGACTGATTGGTATTAAGAATTTTATTTTTGTTCTTTGCAGAGCATCAGAACAGACTCTAACAAATGCAAAAAGATAATACAAAATGTAGTAACAATGTTGTGGGACTTTTAAATGTATTTATAATGAGCAGGTCATTTTGTACTGGAAGAATGTCAAAGCTTGAAAGATGATTGAATTTGGAAATAGCTTCATTCAACCCTCCTAGTAAATTGGGTTATTGGGCAAAGATTCCTACATGAATGATGTAAACTAGCGAGGAGACACTCTTTAAATTCCTCTGGTAATTTACTTTATTAAATTCTGTTTTAGTGTCATTTGACGCTAAACAAATTAACAAAAGATACTATGAAACTTGAGTGATTTTCAACAATTAGAGTTGTTCTGGTATATTAACAATGTGATCACATTTACTGGTATTTTCCTTTAAGAGTGCCAAAAATAAGATGAACTTTTAAATGTGTCCTCAAATCATAGGATGGTTTGGGTTGGATGGGACCTTAAAGATTGTCTAGTTTCCAAGCCCTCAGCTATGGTCAGTTCTGCTAGACCAGCCTGCTCAAAGGCCCATCAAACCCGGCCTTGAACACTTTCAAGCAGGGGGCATCCTCAACTTCTTTGGAAAACCTGCTCCTGTGTCTCACTGTCCTCACAGTAAAGAATTTCTTCCTCATATCTAATCTAAATCTACCCTCTTTCAGTTACCCCTTGTCCTATCACTACACTCCCTGATAAAGAGTCCTTTCCCACCTTTCCCGTAGGTCCCCTTTAAGTACTGGAAGTCTGCTGTAAGGTCTTCCCAGAGCCTTGTCTTCTCTAGGCTAAACAATCTGAAGTCTCTCAACCTGTCCTCACAAGGGAGGTGTTCCAGCCCTCTGAACATCCTTGTGGCCCTCCTCTGGACCTGCTCTATCAGGTCCATGTCTTTCTTATGCTGGAGACCCGAGAGCTGAATGCAGTAATGCTACAGGTTTTGTAAGGTACTCAATTTTGCCTTACAGTAGAAGTGCTGGTAAAGATTTCTTTTTCAGGACCACTTGCGTTAATCTTCTCTCTGTAGAGTTGCCAGCCTGGCAGAGAGGAAGAAAAATAAAAGAGAGAATGAAGGCCAGAAAGAAGGAAGGAATGAAGCATGGATTTATAGTAATTTCTATTTCTCCTGAATGCTCTCAGTCTTTAGTACAGATAGTGCTGATCATGTAATAATTTGAAAGAAAGAAAAAATTATAATTTTTTAGATATGCAAATAGGCAAATATAATGCATTATCATTTCAATTAGATAAATACATTATGTACCTGCTGCGATTTGAAATGAGAAAGCTGTAATCTCCGAAAGGATTTTTTTTAATGCAACTTTTTGTAAGTTCGAGGGTGTGGGCGTGACCCCCGAAGCAGCCCTGTAAGCCTGCTGTCAGTCAACTGCAGGAGGTGTGTTATTTAGGAGGAGACAGAGAGGTTGTGTCAGTGGGTGATTGCAGAGCCAGCTCATCTCTGGGCAGGACAGTGAACTTGAAACCAATCCAGCCAGAATATGTAAGATAACTTAGAAACTATAAATAGATGTGATAAGGAAGAAACTGCGCAGTTAGAATTTGTAGTGTGTAGGGGCTGCAGCAGTCTGCTGCAGTTGTATCTTAATAAAGGCCTTGTGTGCACATAAACGATTGTTGCATCATCTGCCCCGAATATTTGCAATGTATGATTTACCACTACAACTGGTGACCCCTGACGAGCGAAACGGCGGGGAGTCGGGCTACAATTGATGGCCCTCCGACACACGAGACTGAAGAGGAGTCGGGCTGCAGAGGATTGGACCGCAGGGATACTGCGGTAGGGCGGAAAACTGGCGAGGAGATAAACTGCAGAGGAAACTGCTTTTTGGTTTGGACCAGACAATTCTAACGCCTGGAAAACAGGTCAGTGAT
>NW_010419090.1:0-27563 GCF_000710305.1 Buceros rhinoceros silvestris
GGGGGGGGGGAAGGATGGGATGGGTGGGCGAGGGAAACAACCATCCTTTGCTATAGCTGCACTTGATCAGAAAGCACAAGTGGGCAGAATAAACTTTTGTGCCGTTTTGCTCTCTTTTTCCAAATGAAGGCTCAACACTAAGCTTTACACAGAAACGTGAACATTAGTCAGCGCTGTGCATATTTCCCAGCCTGGGTTTCTCAGTTCTGAGAATGCAGAATTGAATGAAAACAAGTCTTTTAATCACGGCAGTAGCGCCAAAATTTGAGATTTGGGTCAATCCCACACAGACTACCTCTAAATACTTCCTTCAGAGACCATACAGTATCAAGAATTAAACCACAGATGGAACACAAAAATCAGCATCCAAAGACCTGAGCTTCTGTTCTTTAGCTAGTTTAAATTTCCATAAGGAGTTAACCAGCAAAACAATCATCTGTGCTTCAGTTAAGATTTTACTCTCCTGTTTTCCAGGAAAATAACAGAAAAATGTACTAAAGAAATGCTTCAGAATTCCTAATTAACAGAAAATTCAAGAGCCATGGACTTTTTGCAGTGCAGCTTCAAACATTCCAGGCATGCGTAGCTCTAGGTAGCTGGGTAGCCCAAATGCAAATGTGCCTAGCACTCTGTTTTTAGAAAAGCCCTGAACAACAGCAGCATGAGTCCTGCTATCAGACTGATGCCTGACTTCTAGGTACCGCAGAAGAGCGCTTTACAATGATTACACGTGGTTTTTGCATGTCTGCACTAGCACATGAATTTACTGAAAAGGAAGTCTGTGGTGTTTTACAGTAAAATGCAATGCAGGATAGGTAATTCAGTTTGAACAAAGTCCTCTGTGAACAAAACTGCGCATTTGTCATTATAGGTATTATCCTGCTATCTAGCATAAAAAGAAACACATTTTAGAGGGCAGTAAAATGAGGTAAAGGACAGCAAAAATGATCTAACAGGTATTTTAAGCAATTAGAAAAGTTAATACGCACAATCAATCCTTGTAAATTATACAGCAAAAATAAACTACATAACTGAATGTTAAGTCTCCTTTTGCTCAAGCACTTCATTCCAATGAAATAATGAGATTGTAGTCCTCTGCAAAACATAAGATTGTAGCAAGCTGTGGCTGAATTAACATTTCCTTGTGACTAATGGCTACATTAGCAGTCTTAAACTTCTAAATCTACTGTATATCATAGACTTTCAATTATTATGATGGATTGTTAATTTTGTTGCAGTGCATTTAAAGTAATTAATAATTCATGTACTTGTTCTAGAATAAACTTCAGCTCGTGCAGAGCTTCAAAACCAGCAGCTAACAGGTAAGGAAGAAATTCTTTAACTTGAAGGCTGGGATGCACCTCTGCTTGTAAATGCAAGAAATAAGAACACAAAGTTGAACCTACATGAGGCAAATGCAGTTATGGTGAGTAACGGTTTGAGAGAAAATTTCAAAAGGATTCAGAGGAGCCTGTCTAGAACACACTTTTGTCAAAAACAGAATTGAAGTAGATCACTTTGTGCAGCTGAGGACTATTCCTTTATACAGTATGAACTGTTATTCTAAATTCAAAACATACATTTTTTGTATGAGAATTGCAGATGTATATATTTTAAAGATCTTCAGTTATAGTATGATTTGGTGACTCAAAGTTATGCCAAACCTTACAGGCAATTTTGACCATAAGTTCTTTTTTTTTTTTCACTAAATATGACACTGCATATGGTTTCTTCCCTCTTTCTTCCTACACCTCACCTTTTCCTCTTTCAGGCTTGCCTTGATACAGTGTCTGCAAGTGCAGAACATTACACTTGCTCGAAATGTGAGACTTAGTATGATGGGTAAAATAAATACTTTCACATTTAGCTTATTTCCTAGTAGGCATCTGCATTAAAAATAAATACTACATGCATGTGTAATAATTTGCTTTGCAGCTTTATGTTTTTGAATACTTTACAACTAGCATTCAAATCTATGTTTTCTAAAAATTCTATTTATATGCTTTGAAATGTATGACCTTTGTCTATTTTACCCTCTCTGTAATGCCAAAGTAATAATTTTGCTTCAGTTGCTGCAAATCACACAAAATAGAAAATTCCAACTTAACTGACAATAAAGCATAAAAATTCAATATACAAAAACTGTAAAAGAATATATTAGTATCTGCTTGCTCTAAACTGTAGGATGAAGAAATATAATGCTTTTTCAGAGATTTCTTTAACCTGGTCAAATTGATTTTCCCCATACATGAAAGATATTCCAATTTTACTCTTGCTTTTCTCAAATCTAGTACTGAGATATCAACTTTATCTAATGCACTATATATCTGAATATTATGCAAGCACATAAAGCCAACAACTGAAGCTCTAATATTATTTTTCTTAATAGCAGCAATTGAGAGCTGGATTATTTCTTGAAAAGTGGCCACTTCTAAAGAAGTGAAGTAATTTAGAAGTCTTTCCTTGTAAGATATTAAACGAGATGAGCCCGTGGATTCTCCTTTAAGGAAAAAAAAAATGTTCTACATATTAAAATAAAATACACAATTAATTAATTTTTTCTTTTACCACAATGGAACAGACAGTAATACTGTGCTAGAAGCACTTCATGTGTACAGTGGTACAATCACCCTGGAGTATGGTACAATATAAAGGGTAAGCTTTACCTGTTATATATTGAGTCACCTGAAATACACTTCCTTATCCATGTTTCTAGTAAATACAGTTAGAGTTCTAAAGAGAGCTATTAGCAAGTTATTTTTAACAATTTGAATTTATGAATTACAACCTCACAAAAAAACCCACCAACAACAAAACCTGAAAAACTCACCGATCAAGCAATTCTTTTGCAAGATCTGTCATTCTAAATGATTCACACAAGACTGAAATAAACCACTTGGGAAATGTATTAAATGTCTAAACTATATACAGCTTTAAGATTCACAAAATGAAAGAGCCCTACATTGCTTTGGCTGCATAGCAGAAAGCCTGTCTGGTAGCCAGTACCTTACTGCAGTCCTTGAATTCACTCCCATGAAAGGAAACACAGCTTTAAAAAAAACCCAAAAACTAATACTAAAAATACTCAGATTTACTAAATACTCTACCATCACTGAGTAATTATTAAAAAAAAAAAGAAAGCCTCCACAACACTTTAGAAGCAGCAGTCACCTAACAGATAAAATTGGGGCTTTTTATACGATTTATCTGAAGAAAAGCATAATCTCTTTCAAAAACTGGTATGGAAAGATTTAAAAAAATATTTTTTAGAGAATTATGAAAAAAGGATTAGAACAAAAGAATCTTCTCTTCTCCCACGCACGATTACTACTCTGTTTCCAACACTAATGTTTCTGAAAGAATTTGGTGGGTTTTGGCATGGAGTATGCTTTTTTGTGGCCCATCTAAATTACTAGTAAAATCTTTTCATGTAGTAAAGAAGACATACTACTAATTTTTACAATATTTTTTTAACTGCAACCTGAATATACAGTTCTTCACAGCATTTTCTCATCTTATCCGTTACATCCTCAAATGTAGTATTAAACAAGAAAAAGCCTGAGGAAGAAAATTAATTCCCTGACTTTTTTTTTTTTTTTTTTTTTTTTTTTAAATAAAAAAAACGAAAGTTTTTGTCGAAAAAATTAATTCCCCTCTTTTTTTTTTTTTTTTTTTTTTTTTTTTTACAGTAAAGCACAGGACATGTTGTTGACAGGATGGCTTCCCACAACATGGTCTTCCTGCATCTTTTATTTCTTGCGAACAACAGGGTTGAAGAAAGGCCTTTATCTTGTCATGGACAGTTAAAAAATGTTGCCATCAGTTCTCATCAGTATAACTGTACCAGCAACCACTGTAATATCGCACCTCTATTTCAGTCTAGTACTGACCAGGATTCTAGGAGTGCCTAGCAGTAGCAGCTTGTCTATGTATGACAGAGTCACACAGCTACTGATGAGGTTGTACCAGCACTCTGCCTCCAATGTGGAAATAAAAATACAGTCTGGCACACAACTCTTGAAATTGTATCAACTTCTACAGTAAATCAAACACTGTAATTTATACTAAAATCAGCTATTCCAAAGTATAAAACACATGTACCTGGGACACATCCTGATTCTAAAGCCATGTATTGCTTGCATGTATCATTGATTCCAACTTTTTTCATAACCCTTATTCCTTGAAATAAATTAAAATATGTATTTTTGGGATAATCTTTCCATTTAAAACCAACAATTATATCTGTGCTAAAGAGGAGACCTTGTCCATGAAAACCTAGTTGAAGAATAGAGGACCTAAATAAAACACTTTATCTGAACTTATTATGAGATCATTTTAATGAAAGCTCAGTAGATTCAATTAAAATCCACGTGCTGATTGCTAAGCTCCATTATTCTTTCAAGAATTGTAAGCAGTTTCTAAAGCTTCATACAGGGGCCACAATGTCAGCTAGAAAGTTAAAATCAGCAGGAGCTGTGGTCAATGGTTGCTATTCAATGGCAGCTGTTCTATACCTTAATTAGATTTCTGCATCTACTGAAACACTATTAAATTAATTTTTTTCACTTGTTTCAGATAAGAAACATGATTATCAACCCCTTTAATAATCTGCATTAATACATTTTTATAAACAAAAATTCCTCAATCCACATTTCTGCTCATAAAATCATTAATGATGCTAATTTAACTGCTTTTAGGATACTTCTGTAGCTTTAATATCATTAAATTGCTGTTTTATCTTCCTGATGTGCTCTAAAACATTCATGCTGACAATAGAAAATTAATTCTTATGTTAGAAAAACAGATTATGTTGGTTATTTACATCTTAATCCACAGTGTAAATGTGTTTGGCAGGTCAATAAGTGAATTAAGTCAATATTTCTGACGTAATGTTTCCCCTAAAAAAGTTTTTGTTTGGTTTTTTTTTTTTTTTAAACAAAGCACATTTTTTTCGTTATAATCACAATGACAAAGTGAAGAAGATGGAACTTCAAATCCTTATGAGGTCAGAGTATTGAACCTACCTGACTAGATTTTCATTGTCTCCAGTCCCTTTGCAGGTAGCACATTCAGTCCTTAAATCCTCCGACTTGGGTTTCTTCTGTAAAACAGACTGCCGTTGTCTTCTTTCTCTGGGAATCCGTTCCTGTTATAGCAGAAGGCAAAAGAAAGGAATGGGGGGAAAGGAGGAAAGGAAAGTAAATATTTTCAATTGTAGCACTGAAAGTAACACTTCAGCCTGAAGTTTAATTTTTTTTGAGAAACTGTTAAAAAAAACAAACAAACAAAACACTATATTCCAACCTCAGGTTTTTCTTCTTCAGGCACAAAGCTTCGTTTTCGTCCTCTAGTTCTCTAGAAGAAAATATATTTAAAATTCAATACTAGGTAACAAAATGTTTTTGATATTTATCTTTTATTCAACAACAACAACAGAAACATACTGCAGGAAATAATTTAAGGCATTAAGTACAGAATCACCGCAAGACAACTTCAATAACCAATGTTAGAGCAACAGCTTCAGATTCTGGGTATAAATCTACAGTACTAGTAAAAAAGTAAATATGAGTAAGTTTGTTGACCTGAGCATGTTGAGTCTTATTCTAAGAAAGATTGACACCAGAATTATAAATCTCTTACAGATTTTGCACAAACTTCTTACTACTAAAATGTGTAATTTGAAAATTGATATGAACAGTATATTACAGTAAATTCCTTAGAGCACTTGGAAGTGCTCTATTTGTAAGCCAAGTAATAAGATTCTTTTTAAAAAAAGAAAAAATTCATCAAAATAGAAACAGAAAATAATTTACAGCTTTTGAGGAGTAAGCAAGAGTTACAGCTTTCAAACTGAAGCTTAATATAATGGGTGTACGGCAGATACTCATAAAGCTGTAGCGTATTCTGACGTATGATTGGTACACAACAGATGGAGTGGATAATACAAATTATTTCAGTACTGCAGTTGGCCAAAAAAATACAAACATTGTGGAGGTTTCCATGGACTCTCACAGCAAACAACAAAGGTTCACACACAGCTCCAAGTAACTACATGCAACTCACAGGAGTCCAGTTTCAGTCACTATGTTTTTATCCCTCAAATAGCAGTATTATAACCTCCATGTGACAAATAACTGCTATAAGCTGACAATACCACACTCTCCCCTCCTTGTTTAACAAGGAAAGGAAATCAGAAAGGATGTGGAAGGAAAGTAAAAAATATCTGAGACTACTCCACTAACCCATAATGTCTGATACATTGATAATAAACAAAATAAACAAATAAAAAAAAAAAAAAAAAAAAAAAAAAAAAAAAAACTTTAAACCACTTGTTTTTCTGGAAACAATCATCGCCTTAGGAAGCCTGCCTACTTTATGAGTTCTAAACTTTTTTTGAAGCAGCTAGTGCTCATCTCAGAAAAAGTAAAAACCAGCTGATAAAAAAATCTTAAGCCAGTTTAGAATCACAAGCAGCCATAAATCCATTTCCAAATTGGCTAGTAATATCATGCTCCTCCTGTTTGGGGTCCTCTTTGAAGGACCTCTTTTCAAATTAAGACTGTTCACTATTTTAAACTGTTCAACAGATTTATATACAGTTATACTGTAAGTAAACCTGCCACTTCAACACATCTACACCCCTGTAGCTATGCAGGTTCTGATCTGCACATGTTAATAATACACACTTTGGGATGTTTGGTTTTTTTTTTTTTTTAGGCAAGAGTTAACTATAGAGTTAAGTTAGTTAAGTTAGAAAGGAATGTAGCAGAATGCAAAACACTAGTCTCTTTTGTGACTCTTTAGAATTCTTTACCACTGAGATTCTTTTTCACATTGTCCCAAAGAATTTTTTTAAAAAAATGTAAAACCTTATCTATTTAATACATATCAATATTTACTATACATTTATTAATACAGTCATCATTGAGGGGTTCTACCTTCCACAAGCCACACAGGGTACTTAAGTTTCCAAATCTGTTAAAAACGATTTATTACAGGTAACTGAATTTATCAGTGTAATGTTAGAGGTAACATGGGCTACACATCAATGGCATGTTACACCCAACATCACTGTAAATTAAAAATAGACCCCAAAAGTTTGACGAGACATCAGCACATTAATTGCCTATATAACTACTTTGACAACAACAGTCTGGCAACAGTCCTAAAAACACTTCTAAACCTTGATAATTTTAAGCCAGGTAGGCCCTGCTGAATGCGGCTGTCTAAAGATTATAAATAAAGGAGATGTGAAGGTGCATGCTGATATATGCAGTGCTATGGTCCACATTCTCCACGTTTTAGCTAACAAAAGACAGTAATACATGCTCTGTACAGTCGGAGTAATGCCATGTTGAAAACTGACATATACATAATCTGGATATATAGGTAATAGTGAAAGTGGTTTTTACCCCAACTGGAAAAGATTACAAGTAAATAACTGTATTTTAAGAAGTGCTGAATCATATTTAAACTTCAGCAAAACTTATAAATAATTTTAGTCACCTTCGTCAAGAAAATGTTTGTTTTCATCTATCTGCTATATAAAGTGTGAGGTATAACAAGGAATGCCACATTAAACTATACTCTCATTATGCTTCCATTAGATTTCTAAACCCTCAAACATACCTGAATCTTTGACAATCACTATAAAATGAACATTACAATCAACACCTTTGACATACACATTTGTAGAATATTTTATATGATTTTTAAGTAACAGAATTTACATTATTGTTTTTTCCGAACTGATCTCCACATTTAAACATATTTGCAATCCTAATTTTCTGCTTAAAATCATTATACCATTGCCAGCATTCACAACGGAAAATAACAAATTCACAACTGAAAATTGAATGTTCTGTGATTTTCAGCAATAGCTGATATGAGGCATTCGTAATTTTATATACGTATTCACTAAAGTTACCTTACAGGTTCACAGATAAACCTGCATTACTCTGTCCAGTGTTTTTCATTTGAATAATTTCTGCCATTAGAGGGCTCAGATACAGAACATCAGAGATTATAAACATCAAATATTAGAGCTGCATGTACTTGCCATAAGCAATTTAAGATTTCTTATGAAATAAAAGCTTAAAGAAACAGTGTTGTTATATATGTCCAATGGTAAATACTAAAATTGAGATAAATTTGTTCATATTCAGACCTCACTTGGAAAAAGAGATGTTAATACAGTGTAAGATGCATGTAAAGGCAGTGATTTTTTTAATCAAACCACTTGATAACTCAATACTATAGAGAAACCTTCAATTTACGACTTCCCTATATCATAAAAGGGAGCAAGGCAGTTTTGTGAAATCTGTCCCTGCACTTCCAAAATGCTCAAATACTAAGTCAGGAAAGTAAAATTTCATGTTAATCATCACTCAAGCAAATATCCCATCAATACCAGAGCTATTCCAGCAGGTTTTATTGTTTCACTGCAAAAGATAGATACGCTCTAAAATAGCAACCATTTCAAAGAGACAGCTCAGACCAGAACAAAACACAGCTAGGTCTGGATTAGACAAATGCAACCCATGTGTGGCAACTGCCACAAGATGACACCATAGGACAGGACTCTTGAACAATGGAATGTGGATCAAAAGATGTAACTACGTAATTTCTACATGTAGAAGTAAAAGGTTCTGTAAAAAATTATTTCAAACATTGACATTTAATGGCAGCTGACTGGCAAGTCTTTGGTTGTGTCTCATACTAAGTTCTATACTTGCACAACTCTGGAATTCACTTAATGTGCACTCAAGAGACAAGTGCTCAGACATTTCCCTGCTATTAACATGAATATTCCAGCCACAGAGCTTTAGATCCCACAGCATCAATGGAATCACCAGGCAGGCACCTACATTACTACACAGACAACTCAAAAGATTTCTGTTGGCAAACAGATTATAGTTATATATCATGGCCTGGCTTCGTGAACAAAGATTTGGGAAGGGTTTTCCCCACGCTTACTGCGACTTGCAAATGTGAGAATACCCTTCAGACCTGCGCGGTAGATTTTTTAGGTGAGGCGCAGCGTGTGCGGAACTGGCTCCACCCTTTACACCTGAGGTTCATCTGCCAGGGCCTAGTGAGCTTGGACGGTGACAGCAAAGTCCTCAGGTCGTAGGTTTGGTTAGAGTATCCTTCTCTTAGATGATGGATGCCTTACAGGGCTAAACGAGCTCCATCTGCCCGGGTTTGGAGTCAGAGTTGTCCTTCTCCTAGGATGGTTGCCCGAAGGCTAGTGAGCCCATCCTGCCCACGGACACACTTTGTCTGACCCTTCGGTTGAGACCTGTCAGGCTTGGGAGACCCTACCGGAGGCACATGCCACCACCAGCACAGCTCTCAACCTTACAAGAGCACACAAGCTCTTTCCCCATGACAAGGGGGTGCCCGTGAAAGAGATAATTATATATAGGCTGATCCTATATAATCTTAACTACAGAAGAAAATCAGATGAACTCATGCCAAGTTCATAATCATGACTCACAAAGCAGATACTGTTTATCATTTCATATCCTTTCACAATTAGGGCCCCTAAACAATAAAAATAAACAAACACATGGATGCTAAAACTAGGCAAACTAGTCAAATTCAACTTCCTAATACTATACCATAATATTCCTACTCCTCGCCTTCTCTACTGACTTCTTAACCTCACCTTCTCTACTACATTCAAATCATGTCTCCCCTCATATCCCAAAGTTCTCTCTATGTACCCCAACTAAAGTGAGGACATGGAAGGACAAGTTCCAAACAACACGTGTTCTACACTGAACAGTGAGAGACCAAAGGATAACCAAGCTCGTAAGTAAAGCCTCTCCCTTACTCAGCACTCAATCTTCCCATCCAGTTGCTCTAAAAAATACTCAAGAACTTAATTATCTTTGGCATACATACTTCTCTATCAAACCTTGCAATAATGGGTCAACAGGTTACTAGAGAAAATGCTGCTTGAACAGTAAGCAACTGCATAACTTATTTTCATTAGAAAATCAAATTAAAAGCTATTCTTTTTTGAAAGACAGAAGTAGTTAAAAGATCTAGCTGCCGTGTCATAAAGCAGATTCCTTACACTTAACAGAAACGAAAGAGAAAAAATAAAAGCATCTTATTTTACTCGAGGAATGACAGATGCTTCTCTATTAATCCCTTTTCCCCCACCCCCACCCACCCCCCAAGGGGAAAAGGAGTAAGAGAGAAAGACTTACAGACTGGAAAAGAAAACTAAGCCAGCTCTAATTAAAATAATAATAAAATACAAAAATACAACATACAAACCCAATACTGAACTCAACCCAACCTAACACTACCACTCCTGCCCCGAGGGCAATTACGTCACCATCATCACTGACCTTGCAGGGCAGGCATTGGGAAAGTCCCAGACTGGAGTCATAATTAATTCTGTTCTAACTCAAACCAGGACAGCAATACATCCCAAAATAATCTGAGCAGACCAAGAAAGATCAACGACTTAAAAGATGCAAGCATAAAACACAAGTATTTTTAAACTGATTCAATGAAATCATTGAGGTGAAAAGGAAGCCATCTTTTCCAAGAATACCCTACTAAGGTTTAGCCTTCATAGCAGTCCTAATGCTCTCCCTCAGAAAAGACTAATGCTCTGGGTAAATGTAAATATTAACAATGTCCCTTTTGGTCTTTCACTTCAAAACTTGTCATCTGTGGAAGGTGGAGAATCATCCCACAGTATTAAGACATAAACCATTCTTCTGAGTTATTTCACTAACTTCTGACTTTGCACTCAAAATTTGGAAAAAAACCCTCCCTGCCTCTTACCTCTCCAACATTTTAAAAATTCACAGAAACAATTAGAAGATACCCACAGAACAGTGATGGACATGACATGCAAACAGATATCAAACCTGAAAAGAAAGAGCAGTAGAAAAAAACCCAACATTTGCCCATCTAATCTAATTTGTAGTGATCTAAGCTGGCAGTTATTAAAATATTCTGTAAAATATATTTCATAATATATAAGACAAAGCAGTTAACATTTAGAGAATGCCTCTTAAAAAAAAAAAAAAAGACATGAGAAGGACTAGGGCATACACTTCCAAAGCCAAGGGAAAGATAAATAAAAAATAGGTTTCTTTCAACCATCATGCTTCGTGCCACGAAAAGTATCCATTTGTGCTGGGCAGCCTTCCACTGTTATAGAATCACAGAATCATCTGGTTGGAAGAGACCTTTAAGATCGAGTCCAACCATTCACCCTGCACTGCCAGGATCCCTAAACCATGTCCCTCAGCCCCACATCTACACATCTTTTAAACACTTGCAGGATGGGGACAGAACACCTCCCTGGGCAGTGTTGCAATGCTTCACAATCCTCTCTGTAAAGAGGTTCTTCCTGATCTCTAACCTAGATTTCCCCTGGTGCAACTTAAGACCATTTCCTCTCGCTAGTCACATGGGAGAAGAGACCAATCCCCACCTCACTACAGTCCTTTCAGGTAGTTTTAGAGGGTGATGAGGTCTATCCTCAGCCTCCTTTTCTCCAGGCTAAACAACCCCAGTTCCCTCAGCTGCTCATAAGACTCGGTCTCCAGACTCTTCACCAGCTTTTTTGTCCTTCTGTGAACATGCTGAAGCACCTCAACATCCTTCTTGAAGTCAGGGGCCCAAAACTGAACACAGGTCTCAAGATGTGGACTCACCAGTGCAACGTATAGGAGGACAATCACTTCCCTCCTCCTGCTGGCCACATTATTTCTGATATTTCTGGAAAAGCTAAGTAAATGTTTATATTTCACATTCAAGTTGTTTATAAGCAGCTCAGTAATAACTTGACAACACTATGAAACTATGTAAAATGATAAAGATTAAACAGTGCATTGACTGTAACATTTTGAATGTTCTCAGAAAAATAAATTCTGTACATGAGACAAATGAAAGATATCTGTGAGGATAAAAGCATAGGATGAATCCTACACTCTGTGAAAGGCAACAGGCTTTGCATAACAGCAAAAGAAACAGCACAAGTAAAAACTTTGAGGGGGGCAGAGCACTGGACAGGCTGCACAGACAGGTGGTGGAGTCTCCTCCTCTGGAGGACTTTCAAAACACCCCCACACAATCTTGTGCAACCCGCTCTAGATGAACCTGCTTTAGCAGAGGGGGCTGGATTCAATGATCCCCAGAAGTCCCTTCCAACCCCCATCATTCTGCGATTCTGTGAAACAAAGCAGCAAAGCAAAGCCATAAAGGAAACGTCTGTTTGCCATCACTCACAGATGGAACAAGTTGATACATGTTAGTTTCCAAGCATGCAAGCAGAACAGCGAACATGACAGAAGAGGTGCCCACATGACCCAAAATCACTATGGCTGTAATAAAGGCAGAATGTGCTCTTGGAGAAGTTTTGCTATGTCAGCTGGAAGAAAAGGAGTCAACACAATCCAGAACTCGTCAACTGACAAAAAGGGGGGAGGCAATTCCCAAGAGTCACAAGTATATGCTCCTGTTAAATACTGAGCATTTACTGAAGTGCTCCTGGAGGATAAAAAAATTTTACTGTCACCTACGTAATTTCTTCTTCTATCTAAGAAGATATACAGGAGTTATCAGTGTTACAAAGAAATGGAAAATAATATGAAATACTGAAAGCGTCTCTAGTCAGTGCCAATCGTTCAAGTCTACTCCGCATAAAGTGAACTAGCATGGTTCTGGATTTGATCTCCTCAGTCACTTTTCAGAAAAATCAATGGTGATTTCTGCATGACAATTTCACTCTGTTAGCATGTAATGCCTCTGCTCAATGAAAAGACAATACTTATTATGCTGGTGTTTCTGTACGTCCTACATGTCACAGAAACATTACTGTCGTATACATAGGGCTCTTCTTTTCAGCACTGAGTTTCTGGTACTGCTAATAGTGCTAATACAGCGAAGTAAGTATTACTTTTTTTTTTTTTCACAAAGGTGAGTACAGGATATTCAGTCAGTACTTCAAGTGCTCCTGTAGTTCGGGGGCACATGATACCATTAGAAAGCTGTGTGCATTTTCATTTGAGAATTTAACATAAATACTTCAAAACTAGTCCCAGATTTCACGTTTAAAAAGTTTGATTAAAATGCTGACTTGTAAAACTACTATGACAGCTTTATTGTGCAAAAAATCTGTAGGTGTTCTAATTATTAGAGGACCAAATGTGAAGAACTTAAGATAATTTGATTATTCTAGATCTGTAAGTCTGACACTTCTCTGAAATAGGCCATATTTGATTTTATTTCCCTGACTGATCTGCAGCTAGGGTGACTGCTCTAGAAAGCTACATGATGTAGCTACATGAAACACACGGTGGAGAGGACCAGTATAAGAATACAACCATGTTTGAATTCCGTTTCCTATCTAAATACTTTAGACATTTTAATTTTAATCTTTCGTCACCTTAGAGTTGACATACTAATATTAATGATACTTCCACAGTTTTACATTTTATCAAACTATGGTTTGTTGATACATACCAAAAAGGTTTCTAACCCTAAACCTCTCGCTTATGCAGCCTTTAACACATACTTGTTAATGAGAAACTAATGGCAAAAACCCAAAAATAAATCAGTAAATATTAGAATGTTATGGAATCATTCCAAACAAAGAGGTCATGGCAAAGAATCATTGCATTACTACAGGATAGATGGTGACTCTGATATGAAACATAAGCAGAGCACAAAGCTCTCAGAAAACAGAATTGGGAAAACCTCCACTAGTACCAAAAAAGTAACCTAATGAAATCATTGCACTATCAAGAGCATGCATAAAGGAAACTATTATAGATTTTTGAAAGCCTGAGGAAAAAGAAAAAAAAAAAACCAAAAAACAACAAACCATCACACAGGTTGAAACTGCACAGACAATGTGACCTCTCTCCCATTAAAACACAAACAATGCCTATTTTTCCAGAACAGCAATTTAATAGATGATATTACCCAGTACTTAAGAGTTCAATGTTATAAACATCCCTTGTCAATGAAAAACTTACAATCAAGCCAGTTTAGAAAAATCCTTTTGATTTCCTTTGCATTGTTGAAAGGCAGGTAAAAAAAAAATAATGTATTAACGACACCACACAGGAGTAAATATTTTACGTGAAGGTAAGGACAGCTATATAGACACCAGATGGCACACTCGCTCAATACAATCAAAAATGGTACATAACACTACTACTACTTAAAGGGTACATATCACTACTATTCAAAATCTATTTCTGCAATAATTACTTAATTTTCTGCAAAGCTGGCAGTAACAAAAAGGGAACTCCCAGATAAAAAGAAACAGCAGAAATTCAAAATATGATTATACAGAGAAACAAGTTGACCATGAGGGTTAATTATGAAGAATTATAATTTTTGTTTGTTTGTTTTTTAGTTTCCATTCTCTTAAGAACTTTTAAGATCCTGGAGTCTAGCTCTTAAAGGATAAAAGTCTTTTCTAACCTCAAAAATTCTATGATTCATTTTCTCAAAAAGCAAAAATTTTGCAACATCCCCGAATCTGGCCATTAACTTGAAACTACTGTTTCTAAGATTTATACATATAACAGAATTTGAGAACTAGCAAGATTGCTTTCTATACTTTTTAACACTAATTTCCTTCAAAGCACATATATCTGGAAAACTGAAACAGAAGCAGGAGGGCAAAAAGTCAGTTTGCAGATGTTGCTAAAACAAGTCATTCTTTTCCAGAAAACTAAATTAAATTCTCTTATCTGCATAAGTGACAGATATGCTAGTTACTTTTAGTTACAGGGATATTGATATTACATCACTGAAACATGTCCATCTCTTCATGCCTTTGCTAAATTAAAAAGAAGTGATCTTTATCCATGCAGTTGCCACCTCACCCCCATTTTCTTAAACAAACCAACGAACGAAAACAATCATCAAATCTCAGACAAACCAACACCGCCACTACCAAACCCAAAACCAAACCACAGAACTAACCACAAAATGCAAAACTCTGATATACTCTATTGTCTTCAAGCACTGTGGAAGACCTGCACCTAGTTATCTTACTTCCCTTCTTCCTTACTTTGACCTCAAGCTGAAAGAAAGAGTCCTACACTACCACATATTTGACAAGCTGATTGATCTAGTTTTTATGTTTGTGTTGACACGTTATAGGCTCAGATGAGCTTTTACATTCAGTGATGAAGAAAAAAAAATATTTTTACAATGTTCTTTATAATAAAAACCTTAAGTTTCAGAAAGCTGAGTAACTCCTGATTATTTTTTTCCAGAGCATTAACATTCAGTTGACAGCAATTTCTTTTTTACTATGTCAAAACTACTATTATAGTTGCCTTTCAAGGTCTTCCAGGCACTTATTTAGAAGACTTGATCAATCATTGACAATGTTAACTAAAATTATGACTGGTAAGTATAGAGTGTAAGTGTTTTAAAATTATTTGCTGTTTTTATGAAGCACTGATACTTACATCCAAATTGGAATTGATTTTCTCTTCTCCTCCTGAGGCCATCTTTCATAAAAAAGTTTCACCTATGACACCACATAAGTTACACAATAGATGTTTGGAAACCACTTCAGTGGAAATGCCTCAGTTAATACAAGGTAGCAATCCTGTTTATCTCTTAATATATTTGGTAAGAAAAAAAAAAAACAACTCAAACCCACTCCTCTGCTATGTTTTCCTATTTGAAAGAAAAGCAAGAAATAATAATCTATACTAAATAACAGTATTTATTTGTAAAACAAGATCAACAAGTATACACAACAAGAAAACAAGTATACACAACAACTCCCTGTGCTATAAAAAGTTTGTAGGTGCTTTGTCAGTATTTTTATTATTTTTTAAAACTAAGGCAGAGATTTGGTTTCTTCCATGTTCCAAAGAATGAACAGCATAGTGTTGGCTAATAATTCTTACCCCAAAATACAGACTTTTTGTTGCTAAACAGAAAAATCCCTGTTGGTTCATTTGAATTGTATAGGATTATAGAAAAAAGCTATCAGATTTTCAGGTTTTAGTAAATGAAAATAAGTTTGGTATCAGAAGATCAGAAGGTTTTATTTAAATCCCCCAACAAACTATTCAGTTCCCAAAATGCCTTTATAAAAAACCTTTTTCAGCTTTATACCATCAGGTAGGTACTTCCTTTTAATGAAAAGGAACAAGAAATGGAATTTTCCACACAAAAAAACCCCAGCCCCAACTCCCATCCCCTGCCCCAATATGCTCATTAAAAGTACCAGAATCTGATAGTGTTTGTTGGAGGATGGAATATGCAACAACATAAACTTAACGTCAAAGGATACACTGTAATTACAAGAAAAACCATCCGCTACCACTTCTTACAGCACACAGCTAACCCCAGCTGCACAACACTGCTTTAGAAGATGTGCATGTATGTGGCATTTCTTGCAGAAACTTAATTACACTTCCAGGACACAGCACATACAGTAAGTAAAACATCTCATGAAGTTTTAAAGTCAAGAAATACTCAGAAATATACTTAACAGTTAATTTTTTCAAGGGACAGAACACTTATTCTGCAAAAACATGACACCAGACTAACAAAGTTATTTTAGCAGTGACACCTTACATAAACAATAGCCTCTGTGTTCTTTTTTATTTGAGGATAGCAAATGAAGTAGGCAATTTGATAAAGCAGATTTTTGTAAATATCGATTGCCTCATAAGAGCTCTGAAAACATACATGGTTGAGTAGATAAAAAACATTAATCTCTCAACTGCAAGGCTGTAAGGCTCTATCCATATCTCTAAATATTTTTCCAACTAAACAATTTTACACTTTCAATCTTTAAAAGAAAAATATCCCATAAGAAAATATTGTACAATTCTGAAAAGCGAATGTTAAAAAACATCTTCAGATTTTTAAAAAATATAAAATGTTTACGCAGATTAAATACTAATTTCTATTAGCTGATCATTAGCTATTAGTTTCTCTGAAATTACCTAGCAGCAGAAATAATTATTTGTAAAGCTTATAAAAAGTATGAAATTAGAATGATAAAATTATAGATCTTAAATAAAGCTATTTTAAAGAATTACGCACTGAAATTCAGAAAATTTAAAATATCACTTTATACGGCTTAAAATGTATAAGCATAAAATTCTGTACACAAATATAGCCCCTGTACTATATACATTAAAGCATAAAGGCCTAATGTCTTGTCTATTTACATTCATTTATAATTTGTATATACTCAGAGTAGAATTCTGATATGTTTATATTTATCCTTGTGCATTTAGGCATGTTCTCTTACATGGTCTTAGGAACCTTAAAATCAGAAAGGTATGCGTCTAAATTCTAGAAACATTTTGATGTACAGTATGATAAGCACTCTCTGCAAAACAATGAAGTCCAAATGGCTGGACTTTATGTCCTCCCACTGTCTTTGAAACAGCTGCTCTTCTTGATATAAATATCCTCCAGATATGGAGATACTAGAGAGCACTCACAGAGTTGATTTAAAAAGCTTACACAGCATTATGATGCAAAATACTGCCCTGACACAGTATTAAAGAACTGTACAAGGTAGAAGCACTGTCCTGACTCTGAATAGCCTATTTCAGTCTTACTTCTCTTATATTTCCAAATTATAGATGGAAAATGCTAGTGTACTCCAACTGCCACCGGTCTCTGGCCATTACTGTTCTAATGCAAGATTAGAATTAAGTGCACAATGTAGTCCCCAGGAAAAAACCTGAATTTTCATTAAACAGTCTCACCTCCCTCTCAGCGAGTTGGAATATGAACATTCCTTACAGCTCTTCCCAGGTAGTAATTAGTTATGAGCCAAGCTTTTAGCACAAGCAGACTGAAGGTATGAAAAGGTGCTTCCTTTAGACTAATGCAAAGCATCCCACTCTGAATCTCTGCTAAGAATATCGTGACGCAGATATAAGGCAAAGTACTTAAGAGACTCAGGATGAGAGAAATCTGAAAAGACCTCTCAAGTTCATGAAGGGAAAAAAGGAGAAACAGTAGACGTTGCAGAACTTCAAGTAAACGTCCTTATTATTTCTTCCAATAATCCAAACCAAAAGGAAATTGCAAGGTTACATTTAAACTGGAAAGAACTCACCCACCACTGTTTTCTTTAAAAAACAATTTATCCTTAGGAAACAAAATTCATAACATCAATTAATTCAGTCTTTGAAGGATAACAAAAAGAAATTATTAAAAATATTAATAGTTTGCAGGGTTTAAGTATACAACCATAATCAGATTGGATGAGAAACGGTAGAATTATGAATACTTCTAAAAGGGTCTTTTCCTCTTCATAGTACAACCCAAGCAGGAAGAAATCAGGAAATAGATTACTATGAATAAGGAAAAAACCCCAATTTTTCATGAAACTGTCTATCATTCATCATCTCTGAAATCAGTGTTACCAAATAGAAGCTGCAGTACAAGCTGATTGCAAAATACCAATTCAGAAAATACAACTTAACACGAAATATTTTTTCATATAGTTAGCATATAGCCTCAGTTAACCACATGCATTTGCACAAAATGTCTTACAGATATCAGCTATTCCTGTAAACAGTAACACCTAATGCAACTTTATCAAAATAAAATATTAGGGCTTACTCACACTTTCTGTCAACAAAGTAGAGTTAACTATGATAAACCACTATAATGAAATCCAAACATGTAAGATGCATTCTGCTCTCTTCAGTACGTGGCACAAAAATCTTCTTTCAATTGTATCAATTCAAGATAAATTCATGCAAAACAAATGGAAATTCCCCTAAGAGCAACAGATACACAATTCAACAGTCTTATAATTGCACTTGTTGATTACAACTGTAAGCAAGGCTGATTACACACCGTTTAGCTAAGCAGGCTTGCCAATTCCTTCTGAAATAAAATTAGATTGAATAAAACATGCCCAGAGACATGAAGTACACAGAGAAGAGAGGACTAAGTATATTTTCAAATGGATTTTTCTTCTTTATTTTAAACTATTTTAAGCATATTTGAGCAGTGAGAACATAAAGCACAGAGCCAGTAACTGGTGATTGTTGTTGATGTATTTCTGCATAGTCAGACTCAATTTCAAATACAGAAGTTGCTCAAAGGTTAGATTTTTTCCCTCAAATATACAGACAGTCCCAGACCTAACGAATGAAAAAGTATTCTCTTAATAAAAACCCAAAACAAACAAGCAATAAAAATTAACCCAAACTTTCCTGGGTTCATAGCAAAGATGAGTGGGAATCTCATACTGCCAGGAAGTATCTGATAAATCTTCAGGAGTCTACTATCTTCATTTGGTTATATAGCCTAAGTGCACTGAGATCATGAAAGCATTAAAAGGAATTCAGCCTAGTTCAGAGAAGGAAACCCAGGTGGTGTCAAGGGTGTGAATGTCTTCTTCCATAGTTAAGTAGAAGACAGGAGGAAATTTAAAGGGGGGAAAAAAGCAGCAACAACCTGTCACCTATGGGAAAGCTAGACCAGTGGAAATAATTGCAACAGAGGAACCTTGCCCACAGAGAAACAAAGATGTTATCTTGCAAATTCGTATGTCGTGGAAAAGCAGAGAACTGGAGAAAACTGAAAGAGCCTAAACCACAAAAATATCAAGCAGAGGAACAAAATTTTTCTTAGACTGGTAGCAGTAATTTTCCACAGTCCAATGCTGAACAACACCAACGTACTAGTCCACTCCAAGTAAACTTGATCGCTGCATTACATATTACAATGTGTGTAGATATACTCACACATGACATGTCAAATCACCAGTGTAGCAGCAGCATAGCACATCAGTATCACAATGTGAGGGGAAGACTGCAGATCAACCAGACTTCTCTCCATTTAGGAATGGAAAGGCTTGGCAGTTACTACACGGGCCTTCGAATGAACAAATCTTCTCTTCCTATGGGTTTCTGTGCAGTGTCTTATATCACTGTTACGTCTCTTACTACTATGAATGTCTTTCCTGCAATACTTTCAGGTCTCTATAGTCCCATAATTATGAATCCCCACCCCCAATACCACTACATTAGGTATAAAAAGAGAGAAGAGAGATAAAGAAAAAGGGGAGAGGAGATCGAAAGGGTTCAGTAAGCATAATCACCAGGTAAGTCTTCTTTCTGTGTGAACATAAGCATGACAACAGTCAGTTCAACCTACCCAGACAGCTGTAAGAAGGGGACTTTCCCTCAATGAGAAAAAGAAAGAAAAAAACCCAAAACTTTGTCCTTTACAAAGATGTTCTCAATTGCTCAGAAAATTTAATTTTGGATTACGTATTCCTAACAGTTTGAGCTAAATTAATCATTTTGGCTTCAGTCATTCTTAAAGTTCTTAGTCATAGACCAGGAAGCCATTAGAGTAAATCAAAGCTGTGGCCCAAACAGTCCAAATATATTGGAATGTGATTAAAGCAAACATTTAAAGTTAAGTCAGGAAAATACTTGCTGAATCCTATCAGTGTATATTCAGAAGAGTTAAGTATGGTATCTGCTAGGATAAGCATAACAAGTCTGGAAAGCTCTCTACAGAAAGTGAAGTTGTGCTGCATGAGAGATGAACTATGTCTAACCCAAATGTGAGAGGGTTTAAGTATTTCCTAATACTGACAAGTGTGTTGGAAGATGAACCACCAGTTTATATATAATTACTATTCATGTCCAAAGGGTCATAGGAAAATTACTCATTCCCTAAAATGGGCCTAAAAGCCACCTGACACCTTCATGTACATTTTATAGGCGATGTGATACATCACTCATGAAAAGCCAGTCTTGTTTTACGAGCAAGTTTGAGGGCAAAATTTTAAGGATTAGAGCACAGTGATTAACAAACAAGTTCTTCTTTTAAATGAAAGAAATATGCTAAATATTGCATCAGTACAGGAAGATGTTTTGCTTCTCTTCTCTAAAAACCATCCACCAGGAAAATCTCAGAAAACATATAATGACTAGGAAGACTAGGAAGTTAAATGAACCAAAATAACAGGGTCTTGTGATAGCCTCTGTCAGCAGGTTGCCTGTACACAATGAAATTACTAATTACTTTACACCTGTAATTGGCAATTCAATATATTTAAATCTGAACATACAAGAACAAAGAATCCTGACTATTCAGGTGAAAAACAGCTGCAAAGGTTAAATTTAAGTGCAAACTGAATTTTCCCTTCTGCAATTAACAGAGGACTTTGTGATCCAGGTAAAAAGAAAAGCTTGTACAGCTCTTCAGCACAGTACCGTGTTTCCCAGCTTTTTACTTCAGTGATACTGTGTATATAACAACAGTACTAAAACAGTAAACAGAGGAATTTATAACAAAAATAGAACATCAAGCAAGTTGAAACCCCACAATTAAAAATGTCCAAAACATAAGTAATCTTAAACAAAATTATTATGAGCTGCATAACAACAACTCAACCACCATTTACCGTGTTTCTGATTGGAATTTTCTTCGGTTCTGGTGGCACATCCTGAGGAACAAATTTCACCGGTTCCTTAATCTGCCTCCTTGATCTTTTGGTCCCATCTGGTAAGGTTTCCATGGCGATATCAGCCTCCATGTCACTGCTACCTGCCTGGTCACACTCTGAGCACTGCCTGCAAAGTGGAAGATTTTCTATTTAAAACTGCAGTCACAAAAGTAGAAAAATAACTGAATGGACACCTAAATAAGTCCTTCAAATATATGGAATTTTTAGCAATGCAGTAAAAAATAAGCAAGACATTCTTATTGCTGTGTTGTTTTTTTTTTTTCCTGGCAGTAAACTTTGAAAACCCAGATTTTTAAAGGAGGGTTTAATTTTCAAGAAAGGTGCATTGTTTCACCCTTTGCATTATACTGTATCCCCATTTTTAATGGTGGCCCACTGATCTGTAATCCATTCATTATTGTAACTGCTGCCGCTGAATTCACTTTGATGGGAGCACTTTAGTGGCAGGGATTTAAAGGACATACACGCCTATTATGAAAATCAATTTTATGTATTTTCTGAGATTGGGTTTAAGTTTGAAAAAATAGTTAAGAGACAAAAACAGATATAGAAGCTGAAGACATATTAACAAACTCCAAACACTGAGTTGAGAAAAAATGCCGACTGAGTGTTTTAAAACGTATTAAAATCACAATCAGAACTTCAAAAGTAAACAGATGCTATTATGAAACTCCATGACAGAATTAATAAGATGGGAATTCAACAAGTTTTGTTCTTGCTTGCAGAAAATACTCATCTTATGCAAAGTCATAAATATGGATGTTGACTAAAAATATGCTAATGAAAACTTTAAATTATACCCACTGATAAGAGCCATATTTTAAATCCTTCTTACATTACACTTCCAATTCAAAAAACCATAAATCCTTTCAGACAAATTCCAATTGCTCACTGCTTTCATATTAAACATGGTCTTTTTATAACACCAACTGGAAAAAAAAAAAGCAGCAATATTCTGTAATTAATTGGCATTAACAGGCATACACAGATTAGAAATTACCTAAACAAAGAAGCAAATTTGTTTTGGAAGGAGACAAACAACAACCATGTACTTAATTAGTTGACATTAAATGTTAATACACATTTGTGACAAGGCATACCCATCATGTATCTAAACAAAAGGTACGTCAATCAGGTATGTTGTGTCTGAGCTGATTTCTTCAAATGCACATGTTCAACACAAAAAGTTTTTCTCCTACGAACTTCAGAAAAGGTTAACATAATCTCACTCATCAACTCCCCATGTTTCCCAATTCTTTCGAGCTAATCCAAGCAGTATTATAACCTGGGATCTCTCCTGGCTGTACTAGAAGACAACAGCAGTTATGGTCTGACAGACCAGTGGCTACGAAGACAAAGTAGAGGGGATCTAATCCTGGATAGGGTAACTTTATCAGTGTAATCCTGGATAAGTCAAAACCTTTCAACTTCAGTTTTTCCTTATGTAAAATTAAGATAATTATGGCTACATTATAACGTTACGAAGATTAATCACTGATCTCTAAAGCATTTGAGACCATAGGATATATGCTTGAGCTAGTAGTACTTGCTGTTCTAGAAAAGCAGAAGTTCTACAGGGTAGATTCCAGGAAAGATACTAATGTCTCCTCTCCCTCATATAAGTATGGAGACTTTATTAGTAGCAATAACACAAGGAAGTAAGTTTATGGAGTTTTTATACACAAAAATATATAGACATACACTTAAGTAAATAGAGGCATACAGAACAAACTACTATTACTGTAAGATTTTATGGAGAAAGGTTCTCCAGTGATGTAACAGGAGACAGAAGCTTTAGAGATAACTGCATTCCATCAAAATTTTAAGTGTCTGCTTAGCTAAAGGTTACTTTGTGCTCTTTACTTTTATATGATGCATTGTCTTCAAGATGTCCAACTCAAATCTCTAAGGAGATTTTCTGTCTGGTAAGCATCACAGCACAGTCCTCCATAATACTGCAGCATCAGTCATGTCATTAATTTATGTAATGGAAAGCATAACTGAAAGTACTTATTATGATCTCCTTATGCAGCTGTAATAGCTATGAAAGTGATTAGCAATGCTTAGAAAAAGTTTATTTTTCCCCATTATTACGGCCAAAATACGTACTAGATATAAACTAAAATAAGCATCCTACAAGTAAAGAGTTACATTAAAAAGCTTAAGTTTTTATATGAATAAAAAAATAGTATTATAATTTTACAGCAATATTTGGAATTGGGAACCCAGTCTCTTCGATCTACCACCCTGCACCTATGAATTAAATCATTCCTGTTCTTTAGCTCTGCACTAATAAAAGCGAAAGACAGTTTTTCTGCTACATAAGTTCAGACAGTTGTACAGAAAATAACTATGCCGATTAGGTTCATTAGGGCCCTATTTACATATAAATAAATGAAGTATTTTAACTTTGGTGTTAGTGAGGAAGGCAAGAAACAGGTCTGACAACAGATGAGGTACTGCATGCAAGTTCCCAAAATTCCATGACTGAGCTTGCTCTGAAACAGGTGGTGCAAGTGACACAGCAATCAAAATTATGAAAAGCCAGATCTACAAAAAGAAAGCTGCGAAATCATAGTAAGACAGTGGGGGCTGTGGAGTGAATCATAAACCAAAACTTCACAAACACACCAAAGGTGAGGGGAAAAAGGAAAGTTATAACCATGAACTCTCTAGAATCTTCTTGATTTATTGGAATAGCCTCTACTATCACAGGCAATCACATAATATCAACCCTATTATGAAGCTGTCAATCTTCAACTATGAAGTAACTTTTTTTTTTTGTTAGCTCCCATAGGGCCCACAGAAAAGCTATTACAGACACACTCCTGACTTGGAAATAATATCCTAACTTTCAGGTCCTATCATGGTTTATTTTAAGACGGTTCTTGAATTTAAAGACCTCTTTTCCCATTCTGCTGTTTAATCCAAGTACATTCATAGAAAGCAGCTATATAACTCCCTTTTGGCTATGCTAAAATCATGTTCATTTAACTCTACCTCTTCACAGATGATCAGTGAATAGAGATTCTACCACAACAGGTCACCTTTCCAACTACCTCAACAATCTTTGACTACCTCTAAATTAGCAAGCGTTACTATGCAGCAGAAGTAAATTATAGGGGAAACAGTGCCAAAGATCCAACTTCTGTACACAGGTTTTGTTTTGCCTCTAGTCTCGACTTGCCTAATGTAGACTCACAGAGAAAATCAATAGTATGCAATAATATGCTACTAAGATGTGCCTACTACTGAAAATTGTTGGAAAAGTGTGATCAAGACATCTTAGTGACAATTTGAAACCTTTTAATCATACAGAAAGTCTCTGATTAAGCACTTGATTAATAGAAAACGCTGCATGGTTTTGTTGTGTTTTCAAAGGAATTGGTACTAGACACAATGGTACCAGGAACACCTTCCCATCTCACAAAGCAAATGGATTTTCTCAACTCACTAGCAAGGACAAGAACGGGAAGGGAAAAGGAACACCCATTATTACATTTCAAAAATTATTAACGGTCAAGTCTAACACTGAAACACTGCTTTTGGGTAAATGCATGATGAAAATGTTTCTGCATTGTCTGCTAGTGAACAGATTATTGAGCATGGGCAGCTGTAATGGGCCTGTACTTCGGAGCTTTAGTAAGTGCTCAAAGACCACAGAGTACTTTATCTTTTCTGTGAAGTTTTATCTTTTATGAGGGTTGTATGAGGCCTTTAACCTAGAAATTTAGAAAGTGAAAAAGTGAACATCTACATCACTGAAACAACAAGGCAGGGAGGGATAGTTGGAGATGGGGTGGGTTTTTGCTGAAGTGGCAATGAAAACCATATGGAGAAAACCCTGCTACTTCCCCAAAAAAGTGCAAACAATGACATTACGATGCTTCTCTATGCTGCAACTCTACACGTAAAAAAAAACTCAATGAGATTTTGTTCAGTTATCACATTTCAGAGTGGCTTCTGTGATGAAAATACAAAGGATGCAATCTGAACAGGACAGTTTTCTTATAATTCCATCTGGGCATTAGGTCAAAGGAGGACTTGGAAGAAACCAGCATCCTCTGCGCACAGTGCTTACTGTGAAAAGAGCATATTTAAATTTTCTGTGCTGAGTGAACACCCTGCAGTGCTTCCAGAAAACAGTTCTGCCCTCAATGTTTAAAAAGGAAAACTACAGTTATTAGTTAGAATTTGTCTTGTTTTTAATTAGGAGGAAACAGGCCTCATAAATATACTCTGTGATAAATCACTTCTTGCAATGTTTACAAAGAATTAAACCACTGTGAACCTGAGAAACTGTGTTCTGATAATTTGAATAAACCACACATGTTATATGATGTACTGGAAGTGCAAAAACGGAAGACTGCTCTTATTCTGGAGATAACATACAGTATAGATAAACCAAAAATAGTTTGTCAAAGGCCAACTTACAGACAGTAAATGTACTAAAACTTTGCAATTTGCAATGATCTAAACGTCCTTCAATTAGGACAAGTGACAAAGACATAAAGATTTATGTTATATGCAATATTATTTTGCACCCTCACTTATAAGGTAATAATTTGACATTATTATCCAAAGAGTCAGGATGAAAAAAACACCAAGCCTATTATGGTCCTTAGTCCTTGTTTGGTTCATCTGTGTCCCCAGCATTTCATATGGCATAAGAAGATATCACTGTTTTTCAGCAATCTCATTTCAACAGAAAGAGTTAGTCCCCTGTTGGTATCGGCCAAGTATTTTCTTAATGAATATATTAATACTTTAAAATCAGATTTTGATTCATTGTATTGTCTGTCAACACTTGTCCATTGCTTTTGTATCAGTTCAGATCATTCTAAGCCAGGAAAACACACAGTTCCCAAGCCATCCAGAATGAGCAGGAGCATAGAAGCACACAGATTGTAGGAGAGAATGATAAGACTTAATTCTATAATAAAATGTGACACGAAAGACTATTCTGGTGTTTAATCAACAGGATTTCTAAGAAACTGAAAATTTCCAAATTTTAATTAAAAGTATGCCACAGCATTTTACTCTTATCTGCTGGTCTACTTAGAAAGCACCACAGCAAAACAGACAGGAATTTCTGCTTTCATGTTTTATTATGTGAAATATTTGTTATGCTCTTCCTCTAAAAATAAATCCATTTGAAACGAGGACAGGCTTTGAACTTAGTGTAATACAAACAATTTCTTTCTAAAATATTCAAGATGCATAATTGTTACCTTGGAGAAAACTGTCAGGCCTCAAATTAGGAAAATTCTTAAGAGTTAAGTGCTTGAAACCAGTTTCTAATATGCTGTGAGACACTGGTGCTCACCAGGTCCAAAACTCTTAGTATGATTTGACTAAGAATAAAATCATTATCTCTTTTTAATGTTCAGAAACATTGAGATTGTGTATTATTAGTACTACTTTAATAAATTAGCTTTTGAATATAAAAAATATTTTAACCCTACCATTACATGTAATAGAGGATCTAAACAATTTCAAAATCCTTTTTTGTATACTGTAATTAGAATTTCTATGAAATGCTGAGTAAGAAACAGGATACAGAAGTATAACTATTATCTAATCTACAAAGAATCATACACATAAGCTGAATCATTTGACATCCTCAAACATGGTACAAAATACGAAGCACATGGAAAACTCCCCAATGTTTAAACAAATATGTATTTATAAAGCCTATGCCTTTAGTCATCAGACCTTTTGCAAAGGCTCAAGTCAGCAATTATGAGTAAATGATTAGCAGTGATAATGGAACAGAAAATAAAAATTAAGAAAATTATTTTAAACTGTTTCCTGCTTACTATTTTTAAAGAGGATTAAAATCAATATTTTTAACCACTTTTAATTCCTACTATCTGCCCACCATTTCCCACTATAGACATTTTCTCACTTCATCTTTTTGCACAAGTTCCCATTACATCCTATGTGAATATCTGCAAAGTACATGGCTCTCATATGAAAAAAAAAAAAAAAAAAAAAAAAGGAATTTTTCTTCATAGCTTAATCAAAAGATTAAAATTGTATTCAAAACAGCAGGGAAGGAAAAACCCGCTGAACT
>NW_010419090.1:27640-31499 GCF_000710305.1 Buceros rhinoceros silvestris
CAAACTTAGATTAAGGGTCCATTCTATATGCTCTCTACTGATCCTGAAAAGAATACATACAGGCATGTTCAATGATGAAAAGAACGCAATCAATTCAGCTCCATTTGTCTGCTGTAATCTCACACTCCAGAATATGCTTTAGCTAATTAGAAGTAAAAGCTAAATTTTTGATGTGAGATATAATTGAAGGATGAAATTCACAACAAAGATAAGTTATAGCTTTGATATAAAAGCATTTTACTACCTAACTTGACCTATTCTGCCTTTAACACCTACTGAGAATTGTAGTCTTACATCTTTCGGACTGATGGCTTTTACTGAGCCTTTTCAACTTAGTTAAAAAGCAGATAAAAATCAAGAACCTTCTGTGCAAATGCAGAAGCTACCAAAAAACTAAGAAAAAAATGCTTCCATATAACGTAACTCCTTGGTAAATTTGACGAAAATAAATAATGAAAAGTTCAAAAATCACAGACTATACTAAATACTTATAGGAAAATTAAGTTCAGAAGAGCATTAGTGACAGTGAAAACCCTTCCGAGATTTTCAGCTTTTAAAGGAAATCTCTGTCAATTTACTAACTAAATTTACTGGGGCAAATCCAGGTTTTGACATGTTACATTTTATGATCTTGCATGCTCTGCACACAATCACCAAAACTATTCAAAAATATGACTTAAGTAAATGACTTACGGAAGTTTTATACATATGAAGAAAAGCAGAAAACAAGTTTTCTCGATTAAAATAGTTTTACTGTATTTTTAGAACAAATTATTTTACTATTCTTATTTGTCATATTATTTATGTTTTAGTCAACATGATGTTGATTACTGGAGATGCTGTACACTACCTTCTCTCCAGGTAAAAACTGCTTCTTAATAATTGTTTCTAACACACTTCAGAGCAGTTTAGAAACAAGCAAAAAGCTGACACAACACAGCAGCAGCGAATTTTATGACAGTTTGGAAATCAGCACCTTTACTATGTTATTGGTTTTCTATTGCCCCACACAGTTTTTGTTCTGCCTCACTGGCACAAAAAGAATTTTAATTCCTTGTTATGTAACTGCATTAGATATGGTTATGCATATGCTTCTGCCATTGAAGATTTGAGTCGTAAGACAGAAGTATACCTAACTCATCTCCCATATTGCAATAAACTAAATAAACTAAAAAGTTTATTTTTAGGTATTTACAAGTATTTGTAAAGATCTGAACAGAGTGTTAAATCTCTGGGTCCTAAGGTAAACAGGAGACCAAGTCTTTCATTTCCTGCTTGTAGTTTCTCACCATTACTATATAGCAGCATTAATAATAATCACAAATGAACTAAAAGATTATTAAAGCTAGAATCTATTTCTACACAGAAAATCTTTACAACTTTTTTTGAAATAAACTGAAAATAAAATAACTCAGTTCAGATTGCATTATAGCAAGGTCTAAAACACCTAGCATTTACAAGTCTATTCATGCTTATGTCCTACTGGAAGTACAGAGATAGCATGAGACAATACATGAACTACATTCTTACCAGTAACTGTTCTTGGTCTTCCTTGGCATCCTTGTAAGAGGTGGATCCAGGCAACCAAGATGATAATGAAGTTTACAAGTATCACACAGTAGCAGTAGATGTTGATCATGGTTCTTCTTGCAAATTCCACAACTTTTAGGGTGGGTAGCAGAAAAGCATTATAATTACATTTGAAATCATAAAGAATAAACGATACATCCCAGCATGATCTCCAATTTCAATACAAACATATGGCAACTTCAATTTGAATGCATCACTTAAGTGCATAATTACTTTTTAAGGAGCTTCTACCTCTATACAGTAAAGCATAAAAGGCACCTAATAGTGTTAACAATAAAAGGGCTTTCAATCTAATGTTTTAATGACTTCTAACCAGTAATCACTTGATAATGCAACAAAATATACCAGTGGCAAATGGAAAAACTACTACCTGTACCATCCAAATGCTTAATGAGAAAATTATGCTGCTAATATCAGTTTTAACAATCATATGTTTATTTTAATAATGCAAGCACACTGAAATAGATTTGTGCTGCAATTACGTTGGGCAATGTATAAGAAATTACATTTCCTTTTTATAATTACTATTATTTTACTGGAATTAAAATTTAAGTTATTTCAAAAAAGATGAGGTGTTCATTGATTCTATTCTACAATGAGAGGAACTATATGACCGGATCTGAATGAACAGAGCTAGTAACGCATGACTCCTATTATTTGTTACGTATACATCTACATTGCCAAATCCTCAGCCCACTGCTATATTTCTCAAGACTTTCACCTCTCACAGTACTGGAATTAGCTTCTGCTTACGTAACCGATCTTCTCCATTTAGCCTGCTAGCTGGGCAAGACACTGCCCACTTGCTGTGGCTGGAGGCCTGGCTTACTGCTCTCTAGATAAGCAACAGACCATGTTACTTCTCAGCTGGCGGCAAGAGAAGAAGACCCAAGACATATCATACTCTGGGATTCTAGTATATGTTCCACTGCTAGGCTTAGTTAAAACCCAGTCAGTAGCTTCACAACTTACAGAAGAGAGGAAAAGGTGGAATAATGACAGAGTAACTGAACACACTTTACTTTCTTGGTAATTAATAGAAGAAGAAAGACTTAAAACATGTACCTCGAAGCATTTGACAATCCATGAGCAAAAAGTAAAAATTCTTACATAACAAGTGTTTTAATGCACCCTGCTACTGTGACTGAACAGCACCAGCAGCACTGTTTGCAAAATCATCAACATAGACAATTGCATTCAAAATACAAAATGACCAGTTAAAAATTTTCACATCTCAGAGAAAAAGGACCTTCTATTTCAGCTGCAGAGTTACCTTTGTCCTGACAGTACTGCTGTCAAATGAGAAAAACACCCCAAACCTTACTGATGTGTGCTAAGGTGAAGAATTGACTACTATTCAACTTAGCCTTCAAAAGGAAGTAAAACATATAGACAACTCTGAACCATTTTGTTAATGAAAATAAAAACAAACAATTTTCTCCTAACACTTTTGTAAAGCTGTAACTTATTAGGTATTACATCTTATCTGTCAAGACTTTTTTACTTGCCTATAAAGTACAGCCGGAAGCGTGGATGTCTTTTGTGTTCCTCCTTCCTTTTTACTTGGTTTCCTTTCCTTAGGAGCACGTAAAATTGCTGGTATGTTCAATTTCTATTGGATTTGAACAAATGCAGTACACATGAGTCTTGAGACTTAAACAATACCACTCTTATCTCAATGCAGGAAGAATAAGACTCAAATTATGAGTGGGAAATTGTTTAGCTAGCTATTTTACAGACAAGAGCAACTACACTATATCTCAGTATGTTTTTGTAATATAAAAACATTATACTCGTATTTTCAATTCTATAAATAGCACATTGAAATACTAGCTTTTAAATTTTTTCTTCAAGCTTCAAATAGAGGGATAGACAAGGATGCATTTGTCTAGGCAGCTGACACAAGCAAAGGCAAATTCACAAAACTGACAGAATACTGAGGCAGTTTATTTTCCCCAACATCCCTGCTACAGTGGTGCTCAATAGGTTAATTAGAAAAATTATCTTATTGGACCAAGCCCTCCACAAAGCAGACAAGATTCTCTTTTGGTTTCTACTAATCTGCAGTATGCTAGCTTCTCAGACAGCAACCATCTATCAAAGTCATTTCTCAGCAGCCCCATGGGTCTGCATCTGTTCAACCAACTGGAAAAAAAAAAAAAAAAATCATACAAGCTGTGTAAATGAATGCTACTCAACTTTTTTTTCCTCACTTTAGTAACATTTGCACCAGAAAATATATTTGTGAATACACAGCCATCTTAAAAAG
>NW_010419091.1:0-5450 GCF_000710305.1 Buceros rhinoceros silvestris
TGTAACTACATACATATATATAATAGAGTGTAGTTGTATAGTTTTATTGTATATTAAAAGTTTGTTTCAGTTTTTTCCGAATGCAGACCGAGGTGTGAATTTCTTCCTTTACCTATTAAAACCTTTCTGTCGCTGGCAAGACAGAAGGAATCGTTAAGGATTCGAGGAGTTATTAAAGTTATTATTACCTCGGTCCCTCAACCCTTAACAATCCTCCAGTGTATTATGTAAAAATTTAGTTAATGCAAAATGCTGGATATTCTATTATTTAATATGCATCAGACATAGAACAGTGATTAAATGCAACCAAGGAGAAAATAGCAATCCCTAAAAGTTGGGTTATTTCACTATCAGTGAAATACGTACTGATAATAAAATATAGACAACTTGGTAAACAAACCCCATTATTATGTTAGATATTTATTTCTTTAAAACTGAAACAAATCCACTCTTCTATTCCATTGTAATATTACTTCACTGTTACACATGAAGTGATGTACATTATCAGTACCTCAGACTGTAGGTTTATTTTGCTACGTGCCAATAATATATTACAAAGTTAGAGTCAGAAATATTTGAGTTTTGAACCTGTTCTGCTAATTAACTGCTGTTACAGGATAGACATGAGTTGTTTTGGGTAAAACAGATGCTGCCCAGCTCTGTGGGGTATAGTAAGTGCATTAGAGCTACTCTAAGGTAAAAAATAGAAATACACCAGCTGAAAAGCTGGAAGCACTTTCAGTTTTCCATTGGTGAGGGCAGCAGACTTTCTAGTTCTGATAGTTTGGGATCTCTGAAATCACATAATCCTGATTATCATCTTTCCTCATGCATTCCTGTCTGCCTTAGTACAGTTTTGATTTTAACATCCTCTCATTGAAAAACTGTTAAAGCTGAATCTAAAATTGATATCAGATATTAGGTGAAGTATTAATCTCTAAATCTTGGATTTGATGAGAATATGTGTTCCGAAATCATGATGAAGGGAGGGAAGAGAAGATAATCAGAAATGCTTACTTTTAAAAGGAAAGCATTAGTTAATTTATCTTTTCTTATTCTGATACTGAATCAAATTGAACCTTAAACACTTTCACGAAAAGTAAGGAAAACATATTATTCATCTCTCAGGTGTGTTGGCCTCTCCAGTCTGAGAAATTGCCCTCTTATTGATTTCACAGCTTCATGTATAACGGTGAAGTAATATTACAATGGAATAGAAGAGTGGATTTGTTTCAGCTTTAAAGAAATAAATATCCAACATAATAATGGGGTTTGTTTACCAAGTTGTCTATATTTTATTAAAAAAGAGGAAAAACAGCCTAACTGTTACAGTAACATCAGCAGCTTCATTTTGAAATGACCTGTCAGAGTTTGCTGGGAGAAAAGAACAACTGATATACAAACATTAGACCTCTAATTGAGATGTAATAATGGTATAAAATTATTATTTGTGGCTTTCCAAGGAAGATGAATGAATTGGTAGATGTGCAAATGTCAAGGACAATATAAAATTACTTGTTCTGAGACTTTGTGTTCTTGTGCGCCATAGTGTTTTGTTTGTACAAAGCATTGATCCAAATCAGAAAGGGAGGGAAAACAACACTCTTGCTGAGATCAGGCTCTGTAGTTTTCAATAGCTTTAAGCAGAGAATTGATCCACTCACCTGTAACCAGGAATTAATTCTCCGAGACCTTGAAATGATGTGGATTCTTGATATGTTATCCTGATACAGATCTGCTCTTCTGAACTGCAGTTCCATAGGGTCATATGAAATGAAGAGCAAGTTTGTATAATGTGACTTGTACTTCTAACATAGCTACTTGGCTGTGATCTAAGCAGTTCAGTCAAGCGAAACAGTTTTTCTTCTTTTTTTTTTTTTTCCCTATTCAGGCTTCAGAGATGGATTCCATCTGCCGTTTATACCCATTAGAGAAAAACCTTTCTCTTTTGGGCTGGGTTTTCTTCCCCATATTTTCATCACTTTTCTATCCCTGGATCAAGTCTACAAAATGCTGCCAGACTCAAAACACCTTGCAGTGATTACAATGTCATTTTTCTTAGGTTTTTTCTTCTGTTACTTGCTACTAATTTTTAAGATTGTCTTTGAAAATGTCCCATAGGACACAAATGCATCAGTTTGACAAAACCTCCCTGGATATCCTTGAGAAGTTGCTGTTCATGAAGATTTCCTAGTGATATAAGCATTCATATGATTCCATTCTGTCTTTAACACTGGAATTTACCTGAAGGGTTTATACCTGTATTTCCAATCTAAACTTTTGGCCTGAAGAATTCCCTTTTAAGACAACTATGAAAAACATGTAGATGTTTTCAGATATCTTCTCCTGGTTGTTGGAAACAGTGTATAAAAAAATGTACAGTGACACAAACTAATAAATAATGCTGAATAACATAACAAGTACAAGCAAAAAAGATAGTGTTTGCACAGTATGTTTAATCAAAAGTTTTTAAGCTTTGCTTGGGAAATCAGTTTTACAGCTCTGAAAAAAAATCAGGAGTTCAATTTTTTAATTTTAATTTGGAACATTAAAAATAAAATTTGATGCTTACTGGGACCTAGTATTTTGAGATTACTACCATTAGAAAATCAACATGGCTTTTCTAAACTTGAGCCAGCTTGTTCTTCAGTCTTACAGAAATTCATCAGTCTCTCCAGATCCAGTAGTCTTTAGTCCATAATCTGGAAATCTCTAAAGGATCTGAAGGGTGCCCTGAAGTCTAGGATTTCCTTCCACCAAGCTACACACCAGGGGATCTGAAGATTTCTAGATCCTAAGTAAGGAAGTGGGAACTCTGACCTAGTTGACAGTACGGAATCCCATAACGGTATTTAGTGGAGTTAAATCCAGTTGGCAGCTGGTCACGAGTGGAGTTCCACAGGGCTCAGTGCTGCAGCATGTTCCCTTTAACATCTTTCTCATCGATCTGGATGAGGGGACCAAGTGCACCCCCAGTAAGTTTGCAGATAGCGCCAAGTTGGTACGTAGTGTTGATCTGCCTGAAGGTCAGGACGCTCTACAGAGGGATCTGGGCAGGCTAGATTGATGGTCCAAGGCCAATGATATAAGTTTCAACAAGGCTGAGTCTGGGTCCTTCACTTGGGTCACAACAACACCCTGCAATAGGGGGTTGGGGGGAGAGTGACCAGAAAGCTCTCCAGCAGAAAAGGACCTGGGAGTGTTAGCTAATAGCCAACTAAATAGGAGCCAGCAGTGTGCCCAGGTGGCCAAGAAAGCCAATGGTGTCCTGGCTTGTATCAGAAATAGTGTGGCCAGCAGGAGTAGGGAAGTGATTATTCCCCTGTACTTGGCACTGGTGAGGCCACATCTTGAATATTGTGTCCAGTTTTGGACACTGAGGTGCTGGAGCATGTCCATAGAAAGGCAACAAAACTCATGAAGAGTCTAGGACACGAGTCCTATGAGTAGCAGCTGAGACAACTGGAGTTGTTTAGCCTGGAGAAAAGAAGGTTGAGAGGAGACCTTATCACACCCTACAACTACCTGAAAGGAGGTTGTAGTCAAGTGGGGGTCAGTCTGTTCTCCGGACTAACATGTGAGAGACAAGAGGAAATGGCCTCAAGTTGCAGCAGGGAAGTTTTAGGTTGGGTATTAGGAACAATTTCTTCACTAGAAGGGTTGTAGAGTACTGGAACAGGCTGCCCAGGGAAATGGTGGAGTCACTATCCCTGGAGGCATTTAAAAAAATGTGTGGATGCTGTGCTTAGCACAGTGATTTAGTGGTGGCCTGTCAGTGCAGGGTGAACAGGATGATCTAAAATGTCTCTTCTAACCAAAATGATTCTGTGATCCTCTGTTTGCATGACCATATCAGCATCAAGTCTTGAGAGGAGAAGAAGTGTTGCTTATTCAGAGATGTAGAAGTGAGTTGAAATCAACCTAATTTGGAAAAATTGTAATTGAAACTTCTCTGTTAAATATGTCAATTGTATTTCACTGTTTGTTGATGCCTTTAAACAGTTTCAGGTATTTTGCTATGCTTTGTACACTGCAAGCTCTAAGGAGATCTACCTCAGTATGCAGGTAGACAGAACAGGAATTCATAATGTGAGAAGACACTGGAGCTCAATGGCCTACAAATTAAGTAGCCTTTGCTTCCACAGCAGTGTTCTGCTTTTGTGTTTAGAACAGACCAAATTCCAGTAGCCCAAGTGCAGTTACCTTCTGAATTGAGAAAAAAGAAAACATACTGAAGCATTAATATTTTAGGACCTTGTTGCCCTGCTTCACTGAGAAACTCTCTAGCATGGACATGTTTTATTCTTTTGTTGCCACATGACCTTCAGACATTTTCTGGTTTGCATTCCTTGAATCAGAGAGCATCAAACAATTTTTTAATAGTACCTGTGGTTTTTCATAATCAAACTATGTATACTTGAGATCTTCCAGTACTTGCATAAGATGCTTAGAAATTGTCTTCTATGTTGTGTTGAGGTTCAGAGATTACCTTGTCCCTGACAAATGTTGCTGTATTTATTCTGCTGCCTGAAAGAGAAGATGATTTTGCTCCTGGGATCCTTTGTAGAAATATTCATGTATACAAGAAAGCGTTTCTTAAATGTTGGCAAATGCCAGAAAAGTGTCCTTTGTTTTCCAGCATTTGTGTCATTCCAATTAGTGCATTTTTCAAAGTGTATTCTGGTAGAGTAGTTTGGCCACCGGGACTTGAATTATTAGCAAGCAGAAGATTTGCTTATCTTGAAACTAATGTGTTTGAATTCTGCAGTAAGGACAGGGATAAAAAAAAATTGTTTACATGTACTTTTCCACATACATGACAAAATTATCTGTTTTCACTGACCAGCTTCCTATTCTTTTAACTATGTATGTTTATAAACTAATGTTGTAAATTAAATCAACAACCCTTTTGACTAGAACTACTTACACCAAAAGGGTTTACTGGGGTGCTAAAATCTATTTCTGTATAGTTAAACAAAAGGGAAATTATGGTAGGCGATTTTTAATGCTTCAGCAAAATCAATAGGTATGTGGTATTTTGCAGTAACTGGAAAACTGTACCAGAAATAGTTCTGAAATAAGACCTTTTAGTCTAGAGTAACCACTTGGCAGGTCCCAAGAAAGCCACAACCTAGAGCTGAAATACTCTTTTCCATTTCTTTCAGGGAGAACGCCAAAACATGAAAGAAATATTTGTCTGTAGTCATCCTGCATAGAAAAAACCCACTAGATTAAAACAAAGTAACTCTTTGTATAGATGGAAGTCAGATCTGCATTGCAAAGAATTTAACAAGCTTGAAGGGTTAAAAGGTTGTTATGGGTTGAAAATAGATTTATTCAACAGGATGGATTCCTAGGTTACATCAGCAAAACAGTGCAGCAGAAAACTACAGTTTTATCAGTCTTCAAAGGGAAGAGTAAATACATTAAAATGTCTGGTTTCCTCATTC
>NW_010419091.1:5527-35605 GCF_000710305.1 Buceros rhinoceros silvestris
CCTGCTTTGATGCTAACTGAAGATTACTCTACCTTTACTTTGTTAGTAATTCTAGCCCTTAAGTATTCTTCTTGGTCTGTTATTTGTTGATATTTCCTATTTCAAACTCCAGAGTTAGCCACAATTCCCAAAGAAGTCATGACTTGTAATACAGTTGGGAGAAGGAGAAGAAATTGCTTTCATATTCTTATTCTGTCATGGTTCATCTTAAAACGTCACATTTTGGGAGAGCAGAAGGTACCAATATTTATGTTCACATTGTTTCTAACTTTGCTTGTTCTCACCTGCAGACACTGTCACTGGCTAATCTCAGGCTCTCATATACAGCAACACGGTCTTTTTTTCAGAATAAGATCGTAACTCTATGGTGTGAATCCAAAGGCCTTGAAACATCCCCCACACCCACTCCAAGCCTCAGGGAAAACTGTAAGATGCTATCTTAAACAAATTAAAACATTGCAACCAATTCACTTGCTCACTGTAATTAAGAAGTAGAATCATGTAAATATACGCATTCCAGGCTTGTGAAGCTTGCACTCTCAGATTCAAAAAGTTAGAACTTCCTGATGAACTTGCTGTTAGCATTTTTAACTATCTTTTTTGCCAAAATACAACATTTATTTTTATAATTCTGTTGCAGCTTCGTGGATTTTATTGTTCTAATTCATTTTGTAAATGGGAGCCTAAGTTATGAAATTGCCTTTGAAATCAAATCTTCCACTGAAGACCACATATCCACTTTTGTTGCATTATCTTTTTCTTAGTATGATACTGCTCTTAAGGATTTGGGGGGGCGGGGGGAGGACGGAGGGGGAGTTCCTCCTGTGTTTTGTGTTCCTCTTGTCATGCTGGACAATATTTTGTCCATTTATTTGCAGATGCATCACTGTTTCATGTTTTACTATTTTTAACTAAGATATAAATATATTCACTAACCATCTCCCTCCCACCATCCCCTCCCCCCACAAAAAAAACCAAACCAAAAAATAAACAACCCTGAAAAGTATTTTCTAACAAGAAAATTTAACAAGCTTTCTGGAGAAACACTAGATTTATTAACCACAAACTATTATGCATTGAAGTAAAGGATGGCACAAAAACCAGAAGATGAATATATTCCTATAAATATGGTTAAGAGAGATCTTGCAAAGTCCCAGGAAGCAGACCGAAATGAATTTTAAAACAGTCATCTAAAAAGGTCAAATCAATATTTTCTACATTAAAAGCTGTCTATGTTTAGCCTGTATCCAGGGCTAAGCTATAGCAGTTACCTTATCACCCAATGACCCCTACCCAGCAGAGATGGGTGATTGGGAAAAGGAGAGTACATCCATTCACTGAAATGAAAAAAGATTTAAGGAAACAACAGAACCAACACCAATGCCAGTGTAACATATACAAAGTTATACTCAGCCCTGCAAATGTATGGCAGTCACAACAAAAGTCCTCGGGAGCAGAATGGCATGTGAGCTGCTTCAGTGATAGAGAGAAGCAGGATCAGGGCAAGACCCAAGCAGGAGGGCCTCCTGTTCTTTCCCCCTTTAAAATGAGCATGATATTTATGGTCTGGAATACACCTGTGAGCCAGCTGGGGTCAGCTGCCCTGGCTGACTCGAAACTGCCCATGGCATGCAGACCATGGTTGGCCTGTGATTCTATCCCAGCAAAACCAGGACAAAAGCATTGGTAGAAGAATGTCAACTGATGAGAGGTTGATTAACCATTTGTAACTCTACCAAAGTAATTTCTCCATTTTATGCAATATTTGTTAGAAGATTAGGAGATTATTCATAAATAGCTCAAATGAATTTTGTAAGTGTATTGCCAAATCTTTCACAGAAAGATAAACTTCCTTGTTTCATAGGAATGGAGTAGTAATAACCCTGGAAGACTATTTTCTCATTTTTCTTTCCACATTTATGCAGGAGTGCCTTTTACAGGAAAGGTACTCATAGCTAGAAAATGAGAAATTTCAGGAACTACTTTAAACCTATGAGAACAAGATCAGATTAGAATTCAGATTAGATTTATACAATCCTGTAGATTATGCATCTATGCGTCTAAATAGTAATAGGAAAGACTAAACAAAATTTCATCACAATCTCCTGGGAAAGTAATAAAAATTTGTTGAATACACAATGTAGCAATGCATAAACTGTATTATTTATATGAGTTCATTAAATTTAGTGTGCTTAAAACTACAACTTGCACTTCACGTATAATATTGATCATCTGTTATCTGACACCAACCATACAATACATCAGTCTGTAGTGTTATCCAGATGGAAGATCCTTCTTCGACTGACTATAACACACAGTGAAAAAGTCTGAATATTTGTCAAAATTAAACTTTTATAACCAATTACTTATCAAGTATTTATGTGATCTTTTGGGACAGGAATGTTAGTTTATGCGTTCAAGCATTATTGCAGAGAATAAATTAATTAAACCCGTCTGGTAGAAATAAAATTTAAATTACTGAAAATACATTTATACCTCAAAACCCTAAAAATATGGACTTAGAATTTAGATAAACATCAGAATTACAAATATACAAACAAAATATGCACACATTTATTTGAGACTCATTGTAAAACAGCAGAAAACAAAACTACGGGTTGCATTAGTTTGTGTAACCAAACAGTTCTCATGAACAATGAGTAAATTAAGATCCCTGGTACATCAACATGTTACAAAAAGTCGGAGTTTCCAAGTGTATTCCAACAGTTGCCTTTTTTCCCACTGAAAACAAATACTTTATTTCATTCACTCCTTTTACCAGTTCATTAGACTTTAATCAAAAATGTGAAAGCTAACATTCCCGGATATTTTACAGACCAAATATGTTATTGAGTGAACTTCAAAAGATTTTTACAAGTCCTTCCTTCATTTAAATTTGCTATAAGAATTGTCACAGTGGCCTTAAAAACCCAGCTTTTCAACATCAAGTATAGTAGCGTATTATGACAACTCCAGTGTAAATTATAGTTTGATATTTAAAGTCTAGCTTAGATTTTTTTCTGTAATTGGCAGAGATTGAAAAATATAAATGCAGATATAAGGGACCTTCATTTCCCTTCTAGATAGGACATTTTTTAAAATAGCTAAAACTCTGGTCTTTTTGCAGGAAGCTCTTATTTCCTGTCAGATACATCGAGCTTGAAGAAAATATTAGATAATAGCTTCCCAATTTCCTCTGTGTCAAATTCAGGAAAAGATTTAATCATTTATGCATCATTTTGAATGCAGGTGGTAAAATACATCTGATTAGGTACTAGTATCAATTAGGAACATTCTTTTCACTTCAAAATCTGAGGCACTTAGGAGCAAAGTAATATATTTTGGAAACTAATCAAAGAGTAAAAAAATAAATGACTGGGTTGTTTTCAAATCTGCTAAAAACTGGTAGTAAGATGCTAATTTTGTGGGTTTGGATTAACAACAACTAGATTGTTTCAAATTTTTTCAATACTCAACTTCTGGACAATTTTTTATACCTTCTATTGAGGTACTACTGTCGTATCTGTTTTCACGAAATCTTGAACTAGATATGAATGACTAATTTATCTTTTCTCATGTCGGTCTGTTCCAATTACACATCTGGTCTTACTTTACATGTCTATGTAATATCCATAAAAAATAACAGAATATAATCATTACACAACATCTCTCAGCTGGGCAGTTTAGCATGCTTTGTGGTTGTTAACTGAATAAGCTTCATCTTAATCTGCAGAATAGGTCATTTTCTTCCTTTTACAGATACAGAGGAGTTGGAATGGCTGGAAATGAATTCTTGTCTCAACTGATGCAGTTATAACTTCTCTGATGTACAGCAACTGAAGGTCTAGGGAAAAAAAAAGTTATTCTTTCTTCCTAAAATATGAGGTCAGAAGAGGAATAATGAGGGCTACAAAATAGGAATATGAAAATAATTTTTTTTTCTTGTGGCTTCCTATTTCCCAAAGTATATGAACGCCAAATTGCTTTAACAGGATTTCATTTTTTCAGATGTGCAGCTAGCTCTTGAACTTCTCAGAATTTAAGAAATGCTAAAACTATGAACATATCAAGTATTTTCCCTGAAATAAAACTAATAACATAATTACATCGGTTTGATCTACTTATTATACTAGAGCTGCCAGGAAAGGAAAGTAACTTGATCTCTAGGCATTAGGTAATTAGGTAATTGCCATATGCTTCAGATAACTATGGAATCATTAATATCCTTTATGTTAAATGGTGTGCATATTTCTTATCTTCTGTTAAGCAATATTATCAATCATATAAAAATTACAGCTGCATCAGGCCAGTAGGTAATCTAGCTAAATCTCTGGGCAAAACCAGTCACGAATTCTTTGATATAGGCAACTAACTAACTAAATAATGCAAACAAACAAATAAATAAATAAACAGGGCAACTGTGATTTTTGTCAAAGTACATTACCTTCCACCAGTCAGTGAAATTAGGATTTCCTAATGTGATTCCATTATACTTGCTAGCCTGGTAGACTGGCTTTCCTGTATTTTATCTTAAATTTTCATTATTTTTTCTCAATACTTTCAACCACATAACGTCTTGTGGCAATAAATCACCCAAAACGAATACGCACTCTGTGAAAATTTACTAATCATTTCCTTTTTTTTTTCCCAATCCTGTGAATTGACATTGTCACTGAGTGCCCTCATTTTTTGTGTTACAAGATACAAGTGGTAATTTCTTATTCACATTTATCTGTGCATATTTCACCCGTGTTGAATAACCCTGATGTGTTTCTCATTCTGGAAGCCATACCAGCCCTTTGATCATCACTGCTTCTGTACTATGTTTCGTTGTACCTTTGCAGAGGCTTGTTACCAGGCTGCTTGGAAAATTCAGAAGAGGCATTTAATGGCATCGTGTGCTTTATTTTCCCAGAAATTTTTTAACTCTTTTCATCTAAGACTGTTCCACTTGCATGGCAGTTTCCTTCAATGAAAATGATGTCCTGCTCTTAAGGACTGCTTATTTGACCCATTGCTTCTTGAGTGCTTCCTCTGAGCCTTCAATATTAAATATACTATCTTCCTGCCATCTGAAGCCCCTAGCAATCTGCAAACTAAGAGATTAAGTCAGTGATCTGAATTCAGATCTCCCAGTTGACAGCAGAGAGCATTATCAACAAGGCACCAGGTTGGCCTAATAAAGAAAAACTTGTGCATTTTGTTCCATAAGTATTTTTTGCCTTGTAATGTAGGAGTTCAGCTACAGCAAGCAGAAGGGGTTTGTGCATTGAAACAAATGAAAGCATCAAAGTTGAGATTTATTTTGTTTCATATTCTATTGCCTGGAAACATCTGAAGTCTGTCTAATCAATTAATTTGTATATTTCTAAAGTCACAGTCATTGAGGAAATGGTTATCATATTTCTGTACTATTCTAAGTGATGCTTTATGAAATACCCAAGTCAGATTTTGTATGCACCAGACATAATCCCTAGAAATTTTCTGAATCATATTTATTTCACTTTGATTTTCTTCCCACCAAAAGTGGGATAAAATCCCACTTTGATTTTATCTCCCCATGAGATAAAAGAATACATTATTCTCAGATCATTACATTCGGTTCCCTGGGATATTTTTTGAGCATGAGACAGATAGAGCAAATCTTGTATTCATCCGTCCCTTGATATTGATGCTAAACTGACTTTCTGCCTGCTGGGAACTGCTCCATTCTTGGTAATATGGAAAAGGTTTGCTCCACTGGTTGGCTAAGTTTTTATCATCTGTTCTTCTATGTTCTTTGAGTGATGGAAAGGAAGAACAAGCACAGAATCTGTCCATAAGTTTCAGATCTCTGTCATAGAATCTTTACTAGTGTAATTGAAAAATACAAATAGCAAATTCAGATTTTAAGCCCCTGACTAACTATACTGATACCCTGTTCAATTCACATCTCTAACATTTCAACTCAGAACTACTGTATTAATTTGTTTTTCCCTAAAGAAACTCCTCCAGAAGGTCATTAGTTCTGATGCACAGACATCAAGAGTGAGAATTGTTCGTGTGTCTTCAGTTATTGCCAGCGTACATGACTACACCAAAGCCAGTGACCATCAAGTCCTTTCATAGCAAGTGGAAAGAAATAAGTGATATAGCTCTGGCCTTTTTAGACATTTTTTAATAAGATTATGAGAATCACATCCTAGGATTATCCATTTAATTATTAAAGAGGTCCAAGATCTTTCAATGCAGTCATCATTACCCTGTAGATTGTAGGGAGTTTGGTCAGATACCTCCTACCAGAAGAGGAATGCATTACTTCCCTTTCTAGGTTTTTGTGGTGGTTTGGGTTTGGGTTTTTTTTTCAGTACTCATCCTTATTTAAAGTGCTTCTTATGTTTGAATTAATTTAGCGATGGCTGCAGCAGCTGATGGGTCTTACTATCTTCAAGTTTAAAAAGTCTGTTTTTAATAAAATTCACCAGAATTTGAGTAAACAATGAAAATGGAAAATGAGAGCTAAGAGTGAAAACAGACTGATTCCAATTTACTAGCAGTGGAAAACTGCCATTACTGCTATTTATTTAATAACTAAGAAAAAGCCAAATAGGATTGTAATAGAAACTTGCTTCTATCATAATACTTCTATCATAAAACTTCTATCATAATAGAAACTTGCTAAAGTTTTCTTAACATTTTCTTGTTATACTGCGTGTTGTTATGAAAATTGTAGTCGATAATAGCCCAGATCACCTGTTAATTTCAGTAGATAATTTGAGCCTTCAGCAAAATCTTTAAAGTATAATTCTTAGCAATACAGAATCATAGAATGGTTTGGGTTTGAAGGGACCTTCAAAGGTCATCCGGTCCAGCCCCCCTGCAGTGAGTAGGGACATCAACCAGATCAGAGCCCTGTCCAACCTGACCTTGAATGTTTCCAGAGATGGGGCATCTACCACCTCTCTCAGCACCTTATTCCAGTGTTTCACCATCCTTACTGTAAAAAATTTCTTCTTTGTGTCTGGTCTCAATCTGCTCAGGGAAACAAAGACCCAATTCCGTTATGAAATTTTGCAAGTATTGTATCTGGAATTACTTGTAATCCCCTTTTTTAGCCTTAAAATGTTAGAAAAAATTTCATTTCTTCTAGTATAATTGAGCCCCCTAAAACAGTTATGCTACTTACAGATGATTATGACTTGTACTTACAAAGTACTTTTTATGTATTAATTTTGCTTCTCATTGTATTATTTTGCTTCCTGATCACTGACGTATTTAAGTGTCTAAAGACGAAGCTTTTATGTGGATAGAGACCTGAGTTTGATCAATTTAGATTTTAGACACCTATGTATCTTTAAAAAATACAGTTTGGAGACTCAAATTCATTAAGTCATTTCATTTATTGTAACAGGAACGTCTTCCGAGTCTGAAAGAACTGTATGGCTTTGAGAAATTGTACCGTATTTGTTTCCTCACTATACTCTATTGGTATTTTTTCACATTTGTTACTGCATAGTCATAGTAACAGCTAATATTTCAAAAAGGTACATTGTCTTGAAGACATTTCTTTGGTTTTTTTCTAGGTCAAACAATCATTATGCATTTCCTTTGTAGAAATTCCCCATACCTCAGAACTGCTTTGCTGGTAACTCCATTACATTCCATCTTCTTCTTGTGGGAGTCAGGGTTGGTAAGTCCCTACTGCCCTTCAGTTTTTCTCTAGTGCAGTGGTGTCCAAACTATTTTGATGGCACATCCTATCAGTAAAAAATTTTTGAGGACACCCCACCAATGTATGTGTATGTATTTATTTATAAAATACACACATGTACTACTGCAGTTCTAATATTTTTCCTCCTGCACCCCAGTGAGTTGTCTTGCATACCCCTTAAGGGATATGTACACCACTTTGGAGACCATTGCCCTTGTGGAATAGTCCCTTGGAGTTACGGACAGAGCTGACAGTGTTAGTGGCCCCAGGAGAGAACAAAAGAACCATTTCTTCCGTCAGTCTGTCCTGAGAAATAAATGAAGTACAAAATTACTTAGTACCAGCATGATAGTGTGATTAACGGTAGATTTCCCTCTGCTATTCAAGAGCACTTCAGCTTGCAAGTTAGCTTTTAAGCCAAATGGAAGAGAGTGCTCCAGTCAGTTTTCATGGATACCTTTTCCTGTAGAGAGAATGTTCTGTCAGAGCATGTTCCCTGATGCTGGGAAGTTATTCCCTGCAGGATCTGTGGCTACTCAAACATATCCCTGCACTGCAGTATGGGGCACAGAAGGCACAGCTGACCATGTCCTGTTTCAGAACTTCTCAACTGTTGAACTGGAATGCTTCACAATTGATTACTCCTGCTGGGTAGGAGCTTTTCCTTGGTGTCCTGTGCTCTGGAAGCCTTTGGTTGTTTCTTTAACTTATTGTGTTACCTGCAAAGGTTGTATTCCTTCTTCTCTTCTACACTGCAGATAACCAGTCTCAGCTTGTGTGAAAAAAGTAAAAGCTGGAGGAGATATCTGCTGTTTAGTTTTCTCCCACTTAGGCCCTTTATCCAAGGAGAGGACTAACCCCTGTGCTCTCAGTGACCTCTTTGCTGATGTTGTATACTTGAGACAGATTGCAACTGCTGTGTAGCTTCAGGACAGAGAATAACTGCTGAGGATCAGCAGGTTAATAGCCTGCACGCCAGGGGGAAGAGGGTGTACTCTGCATCTTTTCAGTTCTGGATGGCTTTGTTGACCAGGTATGCGTTTAAGTTTTTAGCTGATTGCTGAGAGGACCTCACTGAATTGGTGATGGAGGCTTAGACTACTTCGAGCACAACACTGCAGGTGTAGTCGCTACAGTCAAAATAGTAATTTTCTCAGTAGTTTTGGCTATCCATTAGTGCAGACACTTCTAGGTGCAGGGTGCTGACTCCCTAGAAAGTTGCAGATCTTCATGGAAGATCTCTCCTTTGAAGGGGACTATGCCAGCTAAAGGACGGGTGTATTTGTCCTTCCTTTCAGGGAAGGATTCATTTTTAATGTAGAAACTAAATTGTGGACAGTTAGTCTCAATGTTGGGTATTTTTTTGAAAACTGCCTAATAAAAGAATTTTTAATAGCTTTAGCTGCAAGGTGTACCACTATATTGTGAGTACTGTACTTCACTGAGGTTTCTGTAAGCACTACATTTGAAGACTATGAATTAAAGTTGTCCGCAGAGAGCCTCTCTGTGAAAGATCACAGTGTCACCAAATTGTCAAGGCTGGAAGGGAATTCTTAAGAACATCTAGACCAACCACCTGCTCAAGCAGAGCAGTGTCATCTACAGCAGAATTCTCACAATCATTTCAGTCGGGTTTTGAAAAGCTCCGAGGACTGAGACTTGACAAACCTCTCTGGACAACTTGTGCCTGTGTTTGACTATTCTCATGGTGAGGGTGTGTTTCATGTGTTCAGGCGAAATTTCCTCATTTTTGTTTTGTACCCATTGACTGTCAAGGGTCACTGCTGAGAAAAGTTTAGCTCCCTCTTTTCCATCCCTTCCACTCAGGTATTTATAGTCATTGATAAGACCCTTCTGAGCCTGCTTACCTCCGGTCTTCAGAGTCCTGGGTCTCTCAGCCTTTCTTCACATGAAAGAGGCTCCAGTTCCTTAATCATTTTTGTGATACTGCACAAGATGTATCTGCTAGCACTGTTTCCCTCAAAAGTATGAATTTAATTAGACAAATGGCATTCTCATTATGTAGGTCTGCTACCAACTTTTTCATTATTTGCAACAGCTTTGAGCTGTACCTCACCCTCCAAGTGAATTTTTTCTTTCCATAGATTTTTCACATTCTTCAACAGTCCTGATTTTTCCAGACCTATCATTTAGAAACGTAACTATGTCTTGCTTTACATCTTGCCTTTCTTTTTCTGTTAGGATTTGGGATTTTTTTTTAAGTAATGCCCTTCCACACGTGCTTGTTTAACTAGGGGTTTCATTTTGTTCTTTATTCTTAAGTCCAATAAAAATGGCAGAGAATAAACCATGAGCAGATTCCACAAAAAACAAAAAAACCAAAAATAAAGTAAACAAAAAATTTGAAAAATATCCACACACTGGTCATGCCTGTCTGTAGTCATCACTCACAAATCCATTGTATAGTTTTAGTTCATTAACTAAATTTTTTACAAAAATATTTTCTGAACTCAGACTGCTTTTCTTGTTGGTCATTCCTTATTCACATACTGGTGATGAAAGTGGACAATCTTCAAGGAGTATTGCTTAAGATATCAGAAAGATATTCTGCCTAACCTCAATTAATTTTACTCTACTTTTTCTTTCTTGAGTGATATTATTACTACAGCTACAGAGGAGAGAAACCCCCAAAACATAATGACAACATAATTAATGCAATAAATGTTATAAATGTTAAGCCTTCATAATTAAAAATTTTCTCTTGTAATTATTTCTTTTCAATACAGGAGTAGTGTAGTGGGAAAATGTATATACTGCCCAATGGCATCCTCATCGTAACTTCAAACCCAGAACATCTGAGTATCCTCAAAATGAAGAAAACCCATGTTTCTTTCTACAACTATAAACCAAAAATGCACCACAGGGATGTCATAGGACAAAAGTTATGCATGGGCAGATCTGTAAAGACGAAGATGTGTGAAAATTTTTTGAACTTTATTGTGTCTTCTAGCTGTAGTCCCTCCTGTAATGGTCTTTTCATTTCTGGTGATATGCAGATGCTAGAACATTTTAATTTTCTGCATATTTAACTTGAATGTTTGAAACTAAATAAATTTATATGCATGCTCAGTGAATAATGTAGCTGATTACACTATTCACAGGTATTAAGAAGGGATATTTTTAGATGTGCCTTCTTCATTATGTTGTATTTTATTACTTTATTTTATAGTAAATTAATAAAAATAGCTTTCGGTTATTCGTTTCAGACACAGCACTTTTTTTCCCATCCTTCACTGGAAATTCTTATTTGGAACTACCTTCTCTGACATCTGTATCTGAGACCAGGAATGCATCTGGGCAGGAAACAAGCAATCTGACAACTCTGTACTTGACAGTGAAAACAACTGCTCTAAATGGCACAATTCTTTACAGTGAGTACCAATGATTCTTGAAGCTAAGTATCAGTTTTAGCTCCTTCAGGTCCTTATTAACTTTAGTGTACATCAGCTGGCATTTCCTATTCAGCAGCAAAATGAGTCATTAAAATGCAGGAGAAGCCTTTTGGTATTTTAATGCATGATGCATTATAAAATTTGAACCATCGTTCTTTTTGTTCCTCTGGAAAGTTCTTTCATTTATGACTCATTGAGCAAAACATAACTTACAACCAAAAATGCTGCTTCCTGACAAGAAAGAACGTAGTAAGCACATGGTTCCAGTAATAAGTGTTACAGCTCTAAAATACAAATGTTGAAGAAGTTTTGAACAATTTATTACAGAGAAACAGCTTCTCCATAGTTGGATTGAGACTCACTTTCTATTATAATTGTGCTCTTGGTTCCAAAGATTGTTGGATTTACAGAAATGTCTTAAGTTCTGCAAACTCGACATATTTCAGAGTATTTACTGTGATTTCACACTTCAGAGGATTTTTCTGTGGTCCCTGGAGAGTATGCTTGCAGACTTGGACTACATAAGAGTGTCGCTTCTTGCCTGCATATTTCATTTCTTCGTATATGGCATGAACTTCTGAGACTGCATGTTTTTCACTAGTCAGCAAGAAAAATAGGCTTCTCTGTCAGTTCAATATTTCGTTATATATTTTAGCTTGTATTTCTATCCAAACGGAAAGCCTGAAAAGTCATACAATTTCTTCCTGAACCCAGGAAGAGGTAGAAAAGTATGTTTGTGCAATCTATGTGATAGATTTGCTCCACAAAAACAAATGCATTAGGAGCATGTATCTTCCTGGGGTTTGTCTACACAAAAACCAACTGATTTAATATAAGTGATTTTGATTAATTTTGTTATTTTTATATTGATCTGGAAGTAATATATGTGAATTCAGCTGCACTACATAAATATTTATAAGCCAGGGTTAAAAGTAGTGTAAGGTTAATGGCAATATTTAATTATGTCTTTTATTATTATCTGTATAACACTTTCTTTAAAAGTAAAACACTGTAGCCCCAAAATGAACATTTATTTTTCCTACTTTTCAAAATTCTCTCTCAAATACTTTAATGTCTTACCTGGGCCATTGCGGCACCTGCCTAAGCTACATGGCTGCAGAATTTATTGAGAATCACGAGCAAGTGGTGATGTGGCATTTTTTTATATAGAAGTTTTTATACTTGCCAGTTATTCCAATTTCAAAAGGAATTACTTATCCTTCAAGAAGAATTCAAGGAAGATCACTGGAAGTACTTCGAATATATTTGGCATTTAATGATTTTGTTTGCCTCATCACTGCAAAGTAGCTGGCTTTCAGCCAGCATTAAAGCTTGCTATCTACTCATAAACCCTGAGTAAGCTGTCTATTAAAAAAAAAAAAAATCCAACATGGAAGTTTCTTTGCCATTCTCAGGAGGAAGTTGTGTTTTCTGTGAACCTGGATAAGTGTACTGTGATACTACAGCCAGAGCCAAATTTGTTTTCAGAGGTGTAACTGTCTCCGTTTCTTTTTTCAAAGCTGGTGAAAGGAATTTTGGGGAACAGTTTCTTCACTTGTATCTTGTGGAGGGAAGACCAACAGTTCGATTCAGCTGTGGAAACTCTCAGAACGTTCTGACTGTATCCGTCAATCAATTCATCAGCAAGGGTATACTCATCCCTATCACAATAAGGTAAGAACTTAGCACTCTGTTGTACTAAAGTGTTTTAGTAATATGTATTGAGCAACAATGTATGACTTCACATTTTTTTTTTACAATAAAAAGACAAGACATATTGCAAAGCAAAATTATATGAATATTTGGAAACCTTTTCCATAAGGCAGTGTCCTTGATTGAAAATACATTTTTGTTCTCACAGATTAGTTCAGTTCTTTGGAGAACTTATGAATCACTCAAACTCAAGACACTTCAACAGCTACAGATGAAATCAGTTTGAGAACTGAAAGGATTTATACATAATGTTGTACACAAATGCATGATCATAATTTATGCCTAATAATTTACACATTGAATAAATTATATTTGTCATCAGAATTGTATTGCTAAATATAGAACTAATTTATTGTTTAAGATGAAAAATAAAAGGTGTCATGTCTATATATGCAACTGCACTGTCAGCAGTATACAATAGAGGCTGACCAAGACTGTAATTTTTCATATAGTACAGACAATAGATCACATAATGGTTAACTTATAGTTTTGGAAAAGGTATTGGTATCACACCTTGATAATGGATTAATACTTTTCCACTCATGGAATTTCATATGTGCATTTCATATGGGAAAAAAGGTAAGAATGAAATAATACTGATCTTGTGTTATATTTATATTTATAACTTTAAAATAATGGTAAAGTATTTGTTTACTTTAAGAATATTTTAGAAATAATTCTGACATCCACATAGAATTTCAAGTTAGCATGATTAAGACATTATTTTAGTTATTAGACAGTTAATGTATCAGAGCTAATTGTTGCACCTGAACTGTAGGCATTTGTGATGTGAGGAAACTTGCTGCACAAGTTATTAAATTGAAAGTAGTTTTAGTGATGACCTTTTTTGCTCTTAGAGGATGGTATATGAAGAAGACTGCAAAAGTTACCCTGAAACATGCACATCAGAGTTCTCAAAATCACCTTCTTACTACCAAAAAAGCAAAATAAAATCATCTAAAGATTTTTGTATTTGCCTTCTGAGCTGTTTCTGTATGATGTTAATGTTGCAGAATTCAACAATGATGCTTATGCCAGGAGTCTGGTGATCTCAGTATATAGAGAAGATTGATATGAGGAGAAGAGACTATTTAGGCTGGTTTGTTTTTTTTTTCTTTTTTGTTAGATTTTATGCTCACCCCATAAGCTTTACCATATCCTTTTGGAAACAAACTTGTTAGAATATAAATGTAAAACCTCTTTTCAATATGTGGAAGGATGAAAGGATCTACCATTTAAAAAACTGTTTAATTCCCATCTTATACTTTTTCTCAGCCACAGGTCTGTACTTTAGTTTTATACTCCATTTAAAACAGGAGTTTTTTTACTTTTATTCTATATTAGTATTAATGCCTAGTATTAATGAAGCAAAGTCATAAAACATACATTCAAATTTAATTACTCAATAGCTGACATATTAATCTATTTCAAGATTTTTGTATGAATTGTAGATTTATATAACATTTACAAATTCTCTCCCTTCCTTTCTCTACGAACCAGCAGATAAAGAATTTATTTTCTTTGAGAAGAGACTTGACGGAAGTATGCAGCTTGGTACAAACAAAAGATTCCAAGTTTGTTTTTTAATCTACTCTTGATTGAGACATTGGTTGGCTAATTGTCTGCACTGTATTAGCTGTGGTAGCGTTAAGACATTAAAATGCTATAAAAATTTCAAAGCCTAATAATATCTTAGCAATAAATGCAGCTAAATGGCATTGAAAAGATTGATTCTAATTACAGAGTTCAAGTTCACAATGTAAAGTAAATTCATGTCACTCTTTTTTACCTTAAAATTAACACCTGTATATCTTATGGCTGCATTCTCCATGTTGTTACACTAAAAAGTAATGTCGGTTCAATTCACACATTACCTTTGTTTACTGGAATTTAAACTACTCTCTTTAGAACAGCGGCGTACTTAATACCCTGCAAGGTATTAAGACTGTGACTGCGGGGGATTTACATGCATCCGAGTTTATCGGCTTGGCCTTCAAAATGACTAGTGATTCTTCTTGTGTTTCCTTCTAAAAAGTAGAGAGCGCCATATATCATTTACGTGCAGCATTTAAATTGTAATCCTTCAGCAAACATCCTTAACCTTTGCCAAAGAAAAAAGCAAACTTGAAAAAGCATCTGCTTAATTTGGTGTCACCTGCAAACTTACTGAAGGTGCACTGGATCCCCTCACCCAGATCATTGATAAAGATGCTCAAGAGAACAGGCCCCAATACTGAGCCCAGGGGAATAGCACTGGTGACTGGCCACCAGCTGGATTGAACTCCATTCACCAGCAGTCTCTGGACCAGTTCTTCATCCAGTGAAGCTTGCACCTACCCAAGCTGTGAGCAGCCAGTGACTCCAGGAGAATGCTGTGGGGAAAGGTGTCAAAGGCTTTTACCAAAGTCCAGATGAACAACATCCACAGCCTTTCCCCTGGCACTAATACTGTTTCTACAGTGAATGCTTGCAGACTACTATCTTATTAGTTCCATACATTATGTAGTGACTCAAGAATTCTCTTCTTTCACCTTGTTTTTTTATGCACTTATCCTCAACATAGATAATTCACAGAGCTTTTTATGGCAGCTCTGTTAAGGAGAGGGCAAAGGTGTCAGGATGCTGTGGCCACGTTTGGGTTTTTTTTCTTTTCCCTTGAGCAATGTGAATATTAAGAATGCAGTTTTGATTTTATTTTGTTTTTTTATAAAGTCTAGCTGGGTAATTTATTCTCATATGAAATTGGATTTCCACCATTAACTGGGTTTTGATGGTTTATTCCAAAGTGGCTCATCACAGACCAGTTTATAGTATATGAAGTCACAATAATTTCATCTTTCTATTCATAGTATGTCATTCTACTTTTGTTTCAGATGAAAGAGCTATATCACTACAGAGGTGGTATTTGCTGTGTTTTCTTATTTGCGAGTTAGGGAGCTCCACTAAACGTCGTTTGAGTACCTGCAAGTATGTGTAGTCCAGAAGTTAAAACAACTGATGGAAAACAATGCATTGCAGAAGCTTTAATCACTTCTGTTGCTAGGTGTGAGCTTTCTTCAGTCTCTTTCAAATACATTCACATCAGTACAATTTTTTAAAATGTGAACTATGGCAACAGTTCAGTAATACTAAGTAGCATAGTACAGCACTCTCAGCTGCCTTTCCTAAAGTGGTAGGCATCCAGACCTCTTCTCACAGATGTGACCAGCACCCTCCATCATACTGAACTGGACTGTGAGTCACAGATGGAATACTATGACCTACCTGCATCCAGAGAGACAACATAAGAAAGCAAAGTATATTCACTGTATTTCAAACGTAAAGATATTGAAAAAATACAAAGCTGTGGATTACTTGTTATTTAAGAAAAATTCTGCTGAGTTGTGTTCACTCCATCTAACCTTACCCACTTTCAAATTAGATATCTAGTCTAAGGAGTTCATCTGTGTAATTATGTGGATTTATAGCAAAAATTAAAAAAAATCATACAGTACACAGAGTAATACTGCTCACTGGGCATTTTTGCCATTCAACTAAATACTGGTGGTTTGTCTTTAGGTTAGTAACCTTCATGGAAATATAGACGTCAGTGTTAAATGATGAACATTCTGAAAAGGTAAAAGAAGGGGTTCACAAAACAAAATTTATCTATTTGTCACAATCCTTTCCCCCATAGATAACCCCTTCTTTCTGTTGCAATTACTACACATAAAATCTACTTGAAAATTCAAGGTTCTGATGTTGTGAGCCTGGATGATAAAAGAAATACCTTTTATAAATCTCTTTAGTACCGTGAAAATAATACTGCAGTGACAAAATCTATTGAATTTTAAATAATTTTTTCTTTCTTAAGTCCTCTTAGTATGATGCACTTTCCAATCTCCTCTTGAATGTGGAATTTGAAAAATTAGATTCTGTTGGTAATTTTATGTAATCGGATTTTATGTCAAATCCGGCATTCTGATAAATCAAATTCTGTCTGGGGGCAAATGCTGACTTTTAACTAAAAAGACATTCTGAAGTCGAGGTTGAAATTGACATAGTAAATTCTTCTCTGCCCCTCAGTGTCCAGAAAAAAAAAAAAAAAAAGTATAATTTAACCTCTGTTCGTCAAGGTATCAGATATCATCCACTAGAATTTAAAATTTTTACTTGATAGAATAAGTGATTCTACAGATGACTGCATTCCTTAAAGAAACAAGGATAGCTGTTATTTTTACCTGTTATTATCTGCTTTAAGAATCACAGAATCATAGAATCTATGATACTGTATTATTATCTGCTTTAAGAATGTAACATATTTCATTTGTATTACCAATGTTGCTGGACCATATTTATAATTACAAGTATATTCAACTTAGCGTAATAAAGCAAAAGCAGGCAACATGCAAAAATCACAGTAACATTTGCAGTAGTTTATTTTGGATTGCATTTGCCTTTGTAGGAAGAACTAAGTCACCCTGAAAGAAGACTGGTAAATCCTGTCTCCTTTAGAGACTTTCAGTGTAACAACATATCATTTGAAAATTACAAGAAATAAAGTCTATCAGTCTGTGGTTTTGTTTGCACTAGTATCCTAGGAATTGATTTATTTATAGAGTACATATGTATTGAAAAAAGAAATATATTTGTGGTTCTTATTTTGCAATGTTGTTTGCGTGCAAGCGTAACTGTCTCGTAACTGTCTCATAACTCTATAATAATTATTCACCACGGACTTGAATGTTTAACTTTTCACTAATATACAAGACATGCAAAGAAATGTTTTGTGATGGTGAGCAAAAAAAGAAATATTTCTGAAGCCACTTCTGTCTTATCAGCAGTCATTTTGACATGAGCTAAGCTTCATATTTTGTATACTGACAAGTGAGAGTGCCTGTACAGCCTAGTGGTGGAATGGCAGGGTTTTCTTAATCTTTCCAGTGGTTAAGGTGCATACTTGGCCAATAATTTAATTCCGTTTCCACCATTCTCTCTCTCTAAAGCAGAGGACTATACTTGCAAATAAGAATGAAGACTGATATTTTCAGTTTTGACCAATACTTTTGTTATGTCCTATATTCCTAACACAAATCAAATATTTCCATAATGCCCCTCATACTCAGAATTTCATTGCTGTCAATAATTGATTTTAAAGAAATACTAAGTAGTTCTTTGTGCTTTTCCTACTAGAACTGAAATGGTAAAAGGAATAGGACTAGTGAGGGATACTCACAAACTTTTTCATATCAATATTCAGAGGTATAAACAGGATCAGATGTTTAATGATCATGGTAATTTTGAATGTGTGTTCAGTATATTTCATTGTTACACATATTACAAATATGTTAGTAATTAGATATATGAAGAAATTGTTAGTTTTTCATGCTATAACATTCACAAAGCATGACTAGTGTATTGCATCATTCAGAACATTCTAACACCTTGCTGTTCAGCAGCACTTCTTATCAAAAGTGGCATAAATAATAGCTAGCATAATTTTCAGAATCAAGATAAACCAGAAAATCTCATTATCCAGAGAAAGCTCTAGGATTAACAATCACATTAAAGAAACAGTTTCAATGCACTGCTGAAAATTGCAACTTTTACTTACTTTCTTGGTGACTTACTTGTCAATAGCAGTTACTATTTATGTAATTTTACTGAAGCTCTATGTCACAATTTATTGGATCTTCTGAAGATGATAAACTGTGGATTCACCAGAATTAGGGTATAGATTATAAAACATAACGAATGAACATTTCATTACATTTTATTTTTAGATTTATCTTTATGTTATAATTTTAAAATTCCAAGTTTCAAAGAATCTCTGTGTCTTTGCAAGGAAAATAACAAGATTAAAATTTTAATGGTCTGTATAACCCAATTTCCATTTTCTGGACACATCTGCTTTGTAAGTTATATGCTTTGCCTTTCAGTGATGTTACAGCTAAAGCATTTGTAAATGTTCTTTTTATTACACTACAGAAATTCTAAACTGCATTTAACCTACATTTCCAGAATTTTGCTAAGCTCTTTAGAACCCTCCTTTCATGTATGAAAGGAGACACTGCTTTAAGGGTGCATACTGATCCTTTCCAGCGTGCCATAGTCCTTTTCTTTTATCCTGTGTGCTGCATAAAGCATTGTATTCCAAGTACTGTGATGTGATGTGATTGCTTACTCACTGCAGTTTCTCTAGGTAAATAGTTTCTGCTCCATTCTCTTATGTGATTCATTTTTTCATCTTCTTGTGGCTGGGTGGGACTGTGTGAAACAGATAGCAGATTTCAAAATATTTGGCTGTTTCCCCTGTTCCAGGGAAGAAGCAGGGTGCAGAACCCTTCTGATTTACTTGGAAGGAAGAACAGTTTTCACATACATGATAGTGCAAAAGGATTTCAGTACTACTGAAGAGAGACTAGGTATTCTACATGAAACAATGGAGATACCTGTAACTTGAAGACAAAATGAGTGACTGGATTACAGAGAAAATAATATACTATTTAAATTCAAGATAATTCGGAATATTGAAAAATATTTTTTTCAATAATGTTCAATATTTTTGTAGTTTCAATATTTATTTATTTATAAAGAATTCTGTAAAATTCATTAGCTCATTATCTGTTCACACAGTACTTCAGAGGACTTTTTAGACAACTGTTTGGTTTCCATTAGTTTGGCAAAGCATGTAGCATTACTACAAAAGAGTGTATTGCCAAATATCATATGAAGGTGCCATGTTGTCTTCTTCCTAAGAAGTGAGATGATAGTAAATGCTTATACTGTTGTATCTGTGAGTTCTGAAGAACTTAACAACAAAAAAAATCTGTGAAGACAAAGCAATTTTTAAAATTCTCTTCCTCAAGCCTGTTGTTGCTTAAGTGGAAGATCAATACAGAAATAAAATTGGTTCAGTGTGCTTGTAATGGTTTGCAATTTTCTACAGGTTTGCTTTAGTGGAAAGCAATAGGGAGAGCTATTTGCCCTGTAGATATTGCAGATCAGTAAAAATTAAAAAACGGAGGGCAGCTAGCCTTTGTATGGGTGTCCAAAAAAGGAGTGGTGGAGGCAAGAAAATGTATCTTCCAACAAGCCAGTTTGTCTCTCTTTGATACACCTCATGAGCACCACTAATTGAAGAGGAATCAGAGGGCCACCACAGGCAATGAAACGGGCAGTGAAGTCATGCAGTCCAGACTGCTGTGGGGCTGGCTGAATTTTCTCCACTGTGCTGAGAAGGCAGCAGTTCTTCTTGGTCTAGATGATCAGCTGCTATCTCAGCAGAAAACTTCCCGTGTGGTTTTAAAGCGTTTGATTAATCTTAGCTTCTTACTTAGTTTGCACAGCTGTAAAGCGGGAGTAGTATTTACCTATCTTAGAAAAATTTTAAAAACATTAAATGTTCTGAGACCAAGTTAAGTATTTAAACAGATTTTTTTAAATGTGGCATTGAGTTCCTGGTTCAGGATCTGTATTTTGGTCCAGCTCTGTGACCCAAAATCATCATAGGACCTTAGGTATACTAACTTGGGATCCCTGTTTCATACAGTTCATTGGAAAACCTTTTTTCATGGGAGATGAGGGAAAGAAGGAATAGCAATGCTTATTCTGTGTTTTACTATTTTATTTTAATTGCTGTAACTCTTTTATCTAACTTTCTTGCTTCCTAAATAAATTTCAGGCAGATATTTAATATAGAGTCTGCACATACGCAGAGAAGAAGGAACAAAAACAGGACATCAGAAAGCTGACTGTTTCAAGATTAGTCTGTTTACATCTGCTTTTAGATACTGGCAGTAAGAAAATTCGGTGCTGCAAATTTAATCACTTGATTAAGGAGAGTATTGAGTAAAATCTAAACATGTATTTGTTAAATAGTCCTCCTTAGTAGTCTTGTTAGAGAGAGAGAGACATGTGAGCTGCATCTTTCTGAAAGTCATAAAGAAACTCATTTAAGGAATACAACAAAAGAAAGAGGATATTTCTCTCCCTTTGGCTGAAGTACATCAATTATGTGACAAATTTATACTCTGCAATGTAGTTAATTCAGGTGGGAGAAGTTGTTTTATTAATCTCTCCACTACCTTGACTGTTTTTATCATCCTTTGCTTGTTCTTTGAAGCACTCGTTGACCCGGCTTTTTATTAGACAATAAAATGTTCATGAGACTTTCTTCTCTACTTGCTCAACATTGTGTGTTGCTTGGCTTTTGTCCCATTATTTTTAGTTTTGTTGATCTATTTTCTATGTAGTTACTGATGCTGCTGTTACATCTGTGATCACCTTCATCAGCAGATGCTTTGTCATTTTGTGACCATTACTTGATCTTGTCCTTAACATGGATGGAGATACAGAATTAAATAAAAACGCACTTCACTGAAAGCTGATTGCAGATGGAAATTTGAGCTGTGGGTAAATATAGCAGAAACTGGATGCAGACACCTTTACCAGAAACAAGCTAAGTCTGAAGATATGTGCTAGTATTGCAGTATGAAGTTCAAAACAAATACAGATATTTTAAAATAGCTAGGACTAGTTTTCAAACGCATTTCTGTCATAATGGTACTGACAAGGTTACACAAGACACTTAGGTTTTCAGCTAATAAATTTATGCCCACACATCAAGTTTAATCTTTCAGCACAGTGCATGCAAAGTTTATAGAAAGAAGATGCATTGGGTGCAAATGCCCAGGTGCTGGCAGTGGACGCTGCAGGGTGGCCTCTGTCAAGTGACTGTGGGACTTTACAGTGAAGGACACAGCTGGTTCCAGCCAACTCCAACCGACCCACCCCAGGACACAGATGAGATCAGCAGTCAAGATGTTGGCACCTCTGCTGAAAAGTATTTAAGGAACAGCAAAACACTACACAAGGCAGAGTGAAGAGCTGGGGCAGGTGAGTGGGGTGGTGAGGGGTTGGAAGAGAAACAATCCTGTGAACACCAAGGTCAGAGAAGGAAGAGGGGAGTTGGTGCTCCAGACGCCAGAGCAGAGACCATGCCAAGGCAGGTATCCACACTGTAGCCTGTGTGCTTGCAGCGGGTGGGTATTTCATGGAGAATCTGTGGCCCATGGAAAGCACATGTTGGAGCAGGCAAAAAGTGTGAGAAGGAAGGAGTAGCAGAGAGGAGCTGGGATGGACTGACCACAAGACCCCCTGTGACGGTTTGAAAATGACACCGGCCGGATAGTGAGCTTTTGTTCTTCCCTTCTCCTTTCACCTGAAACGCGGGAAATAGTTCCTGTGCATCTTGGGAAGGGAAGCGATATTCAGACACGCCTCCGTGAATAAGCACATAAAAGGGGGAGCTTCAAGACACTCCCTCTGGGTGAACTGCAGCACTTTGGAATTTTCACTCCTGGGACTGAGAGAACTTTTCATTGGAGAGAGAAAAGAACATGGGCAGTTACCTCAGTGCCCCTGAAGCAGTAAAAAGATTCCTCCTGCGAAGCAGATAGACATTTCCGCTTTGCCAATTACCGGCGTGGGTGGCTTTGGACTGAGTTTTACCCAGCAATGGGTAAAAACAACTGTAAATCCCCAGATCCTGTGCAGAGGGGACAGATACCGACGGTGAAGGGGAATGTGAACTGGTTCCAGATGTTCGGCACAGAGCCTCTGCAGGTGTGGGGAACCCACAGTCATTCCCTGAAGGTCCGGTCAGTATCCTGCAGTGCAGATGGGGAAGGCAAGCTATGGAATTTTGCCCTCGGTAAACTCGAGTCCCCTATCAGCTAACCCAGAGAAGGAAGGACTACGTTACCGCATGAAGGTTTGCCACAGGAGAGGTTTTCTTGGACTGAAAACTTTGTGAGGTGACAGACAAAAACTCCTTTCCTCCCCCAGCCCCACTGGCTGTGCGACCACGTGGCGGGTCCTTTGTCTGTAAGCGGGAGATGTGGGTCAAGATGGGAGACTGTATTATACTTGTATATCCATATTTATGTATTTATCAATCTCTAACTCTATCTCACTCTCTTTTCCAGCCCTGTTTAACTTTTAAAATAATTGATTTTGGGGCTTTTCACTATTAAAACTCCTCTGTTCTTACGGTGGGCAAGATGGGAGACTGTATTATACTTGTATATCCATATTTATGTATTTATCAATCTCTAACTCTATCTCACTCTCTTTTCCAGCCCTGTTTAACTTTTAAAATAATTGATTTTGGGGCTTTTCACTATTAAAACTCCTCTGTTCTTACCCCCTTTACATTAAACCTGTGTTTGTTTTTCCTTTGCTTAAACAAAACTTTGAATTCAAGCTATAGAACTGCCAAGCTCCGATCCCATATTTATGTATTTATCAATCTCTAACTCTATCTCACTCTCTTTTCCAGCCCTGTTTAACTTTTAAAATAATTGATTTTGGGGCTTTTCACTATTAAAACTCCTCTGTTCTTACCCCCTTTACATTAAACCTGTGTTTGTTTTTCCTTTGCTTAAACAAAACTTTGAATTCAAGCTATAGAACTGCCAAGCTCCGATCTGTGTAGGTTTTGGTGGGTTTCCATTCCATCCAAAACCCTGTCATCATGAAACCCTTTTGGTTTTAACAGCCTCATAGTTTTAATCCGCAACACCCCCATTCCCCATTTTCCTCCTGTATTGCTTGGAGTGGGAAATACAAGAGTTGAGAATGGAGTAAACTTGAGCCTGGAAGAAAGGGAGTTAGGAAGAAGGTGTTTTAATTATTTTGTTTCTTACCACACATCTATTTAATTGACAATAAATTACATTCATTTTCTCCATACCAAGTCTGTTTTGCCAGTAATGGTAATTGGTATGTGTTCTTCCTGTCTTTATCTCAACCCAGTAGCTTTGTCATCTTCTCCCACCCCCTCTGTCGTGTTGAGGTGGGGAAGTGAGAGAGCACCTGGGTGGGCATCTGGCACCTGGCCAAGGTCAATCTGCCACAGAAGGAACTGTGAAGTGATACAGAAAGTAACTTTTCTACAGTCCTTCATACACAGTTGCGTGGGAAAAATTTGTAATATATATGTGACCTCTGTAGTTTACTTAAATTATAATCAGTGCTGCCTTGCATTGGATACGGTTCTATTCTTATGTTGTTCAGCAGAAGGTAGAGGTGAATGTATCGCAGAATTCTTGTAGTCACGTTGTAAGTGTTAGCATATACTGAGAATAGAAAAGTAATTAATGCTTAGCACTACTGGTGCTATTGTCTTTCCAGAGACATGAAAAACATAATACTCAACAGGTTCTCTGGGCCTGTGGAAACAATGTGCTTTGCTATGAAATGATAAAACTTTATACAAGGACAAATCTACCTTTGAGGTCACTTTCCAAAAGAACCATGTTAAACAGACACGTAATGTGGAGGCTTGGAGTACATTAAAACAAAATTCTTCTCCAGGCTATGGACTGCCTTTTGTGGTGGCTTTACTCAACTGCAGTATTACATGTTTGCTGTACATTTCCCCGTTTGGGGAAAGAGCGCTTATAGAATACCAATTCACATCTATGCCTTGGAATAAGTGTCCCTGTGGTTTTTCTTCTACAGCTTCTATGTGGTTTGCAGTGCTGGTCAGCCTTTGCATTGATGATGGATATAACTTCCTACTGAACTGATGAGTTTTAGCAAGAATGCTAGGAACTAAGGATCTATACATTTTCACAGAAATTGTTTTATTCCCCTCTACAGTTCACATTGTCTTGTCAGAGCTGCCAGCACCTAGGGGACTAGTAGTAATGAAAGATGCGAATGTGGGAGCTATAGTGTAGCACGCTGTGTTGCTGCTAAATTACTCAGCAGCTGTTCAAAACATCTTCAGAAAATACATTTTCTCTTGCATTTGAACACATTTTATGTAAATCTGATAGGTGATTTGGCCCCTGGGTTTTGCTCCCAGCACTGTCAGAAACAATCTTCTGCAACCTCTCTTGTTCACCCATCTGGAAAATAACAGGATTATACTTGCCTGCCTTCTGGGAAAGGGTGTAAGTTTTGCTCAGTGGCAAATGTTGTGAAAACTACAAATCTAAACACCAGTCTGTGGACGACATAAGACAAGGAATGATCTGAGCATTTCTTTCCTTGGTGGAAGTAGATGAAAAGTACTCTTCCTGGACCAGCCAAAGAGGAAGGTGTTTATTGTGAGTTCTTTTGTCACATTTAACAGAAGAGAACCACATATCACTTTGTTTTAGTGAATTTATTTGAACCAAATACTCACCCCTGTAATCTTTCTGTAGAGTCTCCTTTATCCCAGACTTCTAACAGTACTTCATGTAGGTAGTGAATCTGGCACTTCTGTCCTACCACTTTGTAAATAGTGTTTCTTCCATTCCCATGAAGAACAGCATGAACACGAGCAATTTTATTGAAAACATAAGATGGAGATATGTAAGAGAAAACACTCTCACAGTGACACGAGTGGCTTTTGCTGGTTGCCTGACATAGACAATAATCTAAGCAGCAGACTATGCCAAATGTATATACATGTTTTTCAATTTTAGAACTCAGCGTGGTGGTGTGCTGAGGTTCTCCCAGCCAATGATGCAGTATTCCTGGTCTTGCTAAATACACAGTTCTTGCTCCAAGGGCTAGGAATGCTGTCTAAAGCCTATATTGTTTTATCTGTTCGCACTTAACCTCTTTAAGCCTCAAATTTAAGGCAGAAACTTTTGGGTTTTGTTTAAGGTTTTAATTACCAAAACACAGAGACCATATTTAATAACAGGAAAATTCTCTATTTCATAATAGAGAACATTGGTATGCATCACCATTTGCTTTGTCTCTAACAAAAGTTGCAAAAAAGTCTCAGAATGTTAAAAAGTAATCCTATGGCATTCAAGTGTTCACACATTCCAACACATACAATATTCGTTCATATTAAATGGCAAATGGTTGCATAATGTTGCATACACTATATTTCAATAAAAAGTATTTTGAGACAATATAACATCTGAGACATTTAGTTTTCCTGAGAGTTTTCACATCTTACAATTTTTGGAATTAATTTATCTCTTAAGTCCTTTGTGCACAGGAAGGTAGAGTCAGTCTCACTGGGCAGGAAATTGAAGAGGTGGCTGATTATCTTACTCTGATTAGCTGTGAACTGCTGCAGAAATTCTGCTGATCTCACTAAAAGCTCATCATTTGGGGGATCTGGTAATGTGAGTTTTAGTTGGATCAGATCTCTAATCACACTCCCTGTACAGCTGCTTCAAGGTGCTGTTGGGCACCATTTTTTTTGGCAGCAGCAGACTCAGATTGTCTAAAATTGTCCCTTATTTACAGTAAATCAAATATTAAATATTTTACCACTCAAGCAAGTCTGGCAGTCAGACCAAAAATCTCTAGATCTTAGAGAGTCCTCTCTCATCCTTCATAACAGATTCTGTTGATTCTTTGACAAGTTAACCTGTAGAAGACCAACCTTATCCAAGGTCAGTGGATCCAGCACTGTCAGAACTAGTTCACCTCATACTACTGTTTTGTGATTTAAACTGATTTGTCCACAGAATTTTAATTACAGTGGTTCACGCTTTCTGACAGGTTTGTAGCAAGGTTGTGGGAGGTTTTTTTTAGCTTTTATCTTCTTGTAATATTAAATCACTGATTAAATGGAGAACACATATTTTTGCTCTCAATTTTTTTCTTTTTTCTTTTTTTTTTGTAAACTACTCAAAATCTACTATAAAAGGACAGAGAAAGGATGTCATTTTTCTCAGTTATGAGCAGGAAGACTGTTAAGTACACCAAAGATTGCATGCTGAATGCAGAAGAACAAAGGTCCAAAACATTTATGGCTACATTAAGTAGGAAATGAAGCAGCACAAAATTGTTCAGTTTAATTTCAAGCTGAGCTGCAAGAAGCTAGTATCTCATCTCACTTACATAAGTTCTTGAACTCAACATGAATTAACATTTTGCCACCTGCAACTTCCATGACATAGTGTTGCTGCATCTTCAGATGGTGAAATCAATTAAATTGCCTAATAAATGGGAAAATTTATGGTACGTAATCTATACTTTGAAAATCTCATTGCATACCTTCAAACAAAAAGAAGACAAAAAAGCAGAGATTCTATTCCTCCAAACTGCATGATCAATCATTTGAGATCTTTTAGATGTTAGCAGCTCAGATAATTGAGAACAGTTTTCTATGGGCTCCAAAGAACTTCTATAAAACCATTTATATCATTTTTATGGATCTTTAAATTACTATTGTGGACAGAGGACAAGTAGATTCCAAAACCCTGAGCTGCTCAAAGATAAACATTGAAAACTTTTTTGTCTTTTTTGCAGTTTTCCCTCTGAAAATAATCATGCTGTCTACTTATGTCAGTATAGAGTTAGTCTCTGATTCAAACCAAATAAGAGCTGTTTCTTCCCTACCTACCCAAACTGATACATCAACATTCAGCAGTGACAATAGAAGACAAAGAACTTCCTTTGCTCCCCCAACATTTCCTGAATAAGAAAAGAGTGATAAAAGGAAGACAGTGAAAAGAAAACAAAGGTAACTAATCATACAGTAGATTTTCCATAGTAGATTCCCCACGCAACTTTTTCTGTTTGTCTAATTATATGCAGTACATATTATGGTTTAATCATCATCAACATGCACCCAGCTGTTTACATGCCAGGCACTCACAGGTGTTTGGGTCCGTTTTCTTCCTTCCTGACCTGACAGTAACCTGGTTTTGTTAGTATTTTTTTTTTTTTGCAAGACAATCCAACAGCTGTTTATTGAAAGCAGTGGTAGAATTAGCTGATCTAACCTTGCTCACTCTATCTTTCGACCCACTCTCTTCCCCTGGCTGGCCAATGAGAGACAGATGCATAATAGGTGATGCAGATTCATCACTAAGCAAAGCACTTAATATAGACTGAAGACAGACAAATATTTAACAGCTACAATTTAATCAGTGCACTGAGTATGTTCTTTAAAAGTCAGTTTTGTTTAGATTGATTCTTCTTAAATTCTAGTAAATTCATACAGGAATGATTACTTAGTGAATGTAACCAGGACAATCATAGAACTTGCACTCATTACCTGACGTGTTTGGCATTCTTGGGACATGATCTCGGGCAAATCTTTTCATGTTTGTTTCGGCTCCTTACCTGTGATACAAGATTCACAGAGATCTTGTTATTATAAAATTCATTAATAATCACAAAGTGCTGAGATGCATAGCTGAAGACTAAAATAATCTAAACAAATAACTTGCATCTGATAGGTAAAGGTGATTCCTAAAATATACTTCTATTCATTTAAAACATTTAAAAAGACACAGACTTTGCTTTAACCTGTTGCTGTCCTTTCAACAAGGCTTTCATCATTGTCTCCTGTAATACCCTTTATAACCAGATCAGCTAAGTGAGTGGAAAATTTGATAGTCTAGATGGCAGTCAGTTACTAGTGGCATCCCTTATGCTCAGTACTGTGACCAAAACAAATAACAAAGTTGTGCATTGGGTCCTTCAGAGGAAAAGAATCTTGCAGCATGGCCTTCTAGGGGTTGCTTCATGGGCATGTCAGAAGTACACTGTTATGAATGCTCTTTTGACTAGGTTAGAAATGTTTTTACTATACCACATTCTTTGAAATTATCCTTTTTTCCTTTCCTGTTTAAATCTGAAGGACAATTTACTTCTACAAACCTTGCAGGTATATGTTACTTAGGTTGGGATGTGGTAATGCATTTAGTTTGATCATTTTTTAATAAGCTTGTTTTATTCTTGCTGTTTTGGTGTTTGGAGCTTGAGAGAGTGACTTGGCATGAAAGACAAGCTTTTTTATTATTATTTTTTATTTTATTTTGTATTCTAAAGCACAACTTCTTTGCCAGGGAAAGATGAGAAGCCAGTGAACTGTAGAAGATTTAAACGACCCTGGGGAGTGCCGTGCACAGGGAGGGCCCTGCACCCTGCTTGTTAGTCCACAGCTCTGTCAAAATGGTGGAAACTTGCCTCAGAGCTAAAACAACTGTTCCTACTGAGAAAGCTCCTGAGAGGTCTAACACATCCACCCAGACAGACCTGTTAAAGAAGGAGACTTCAGTACAGGTGGTGGGTTACAGTGAGTGCCCAGACCCTTCTTCCCCTGCACCCGCAAAAGCTGTGCAACAGACAAAAAAGCCTGTGTAACAGCTGTTACATCAGGTGGCCAACTTGCAAGAAACAGTAAAAAAGCTGTGCAGTGTTAGAGGAGCTGAGACAGAGACAGATAGGTGTTTTCAAAACTATGTGCCTATAGTGTTTACCACTGAGAATGAGGCATTTTCAACCCTGGTGACCCAAAAAAGCAGGACTTTGCTTCAGTCTCCACCCTCCAGCATCAGTACCAAAAACAGATACAAAGCTTTAGTATCTAAAGACACCCATGAGAAAGGTCTGCATGGAGAAACTACGCCAACAGCATGCAGTGGATACCATTAAAGGAAACGATGTGTGCTCACAATGGGTGATTCTGTTAAAGGGCGCTGAAGCTCTGAGAGCCATGTGCTGCCTCTCAGAAGCTAAGATCTGAAACACTGCAGAGAGGGTGCTACAAATTGTTAAGAGTTGCTATTCTGTGTGGGCATGAATGACATGGCAGGGCAGAACCTGGTCATAATCAAAGATGAGTATAAGATCCTGAGGGTGCAAGTGAGAAATATTGGTGCCCAAGTTATCTTGTCCTCCATTTTAACAGTTAGGGGAAAGGGAGCATCCAGAAATGGATGAATAATACTTATCAACTTGTGGCTATATGGCAGATGCCATCACAAAGATTTTGGGTTTTATGACAGGTTTCTTCCAGTGACCTGGCAAATGATAACAACCGTTTTTGAGTAGAGTCCCACTTTCAGTGAGAATGCTGGAAAGTGGTCCTGTTCCATCTTGGCCCACTTAGTTTCCACTTGGGTGACTGGGCTGTTCTCTTGGAGTGTGCACCTTGCTGCTTTATGGATGAAAAAGACCAGAGAGATTCCTAACTGAATCACCTAACCACAAGACTATTTTTACAGAAAATAGGCATCTGCCTTTTTTTCACTATATTGTATGTTTGTCTTAATACGTATGTGTTTATTTTGCAGTAAATAAAGGTAAAGTTTGTGATATACCTTGTTATGACAAATATGATCTTTTTTATGCTTATGAACTCAGTCTTCCTTTTTTTTTTTATAGTTCCCCAAAATTTCACAATATATTTTTTACCAAAAATACAGGCAGTCCAAACATTTTTGTGTTCTTAATTTCACACTGAATTGTGATTTACTGCCAACTAGACCCATTTACAGGGAAGATCAAACCAAATAGGATTTA
>NW_010419091.1:35706-38731 GCF_000710305.1 Buceros rhinoceros silvestris
TTATTCCTGCTTAGGGAACAAATCTGAATTAATTCAAACTTCCAGGTGGGAACTTTGTGTTTTCACATTATATAATAGAATAGTTAAATGGACTCTGATTTAGTTTGCGTATATAATCTACACTGTTGCAAATTAAATCAGCTTAATCTGAAATGAATACATCAGTTAGAAATGTTTATTCTGATAAATTAATACTTTATTCAGTGCTTGAATTTTTACCTACATCATCAATAGCACTGAGCATCCCTTTGAAATGAAATGGTTAATCTCAGGGGTTTTGTTGTAGCGAATTATTTTCCAATATTTCCAATTCAGTATGTGTGTATTTGCATTCATAATCTTTAAGTGAGGAAGTGGACATCAAAATGAAGAAATAAATCACCTCATCTGTAAGGAAAACCAGATTGTACATACACAGGAAAAGTCATTGTGGTGTTTATTTACACTTCCGTAATTTCCTTAAGGATTTACATTCATAAAATATAATCTTGTTAAGAGGCTACTGTCTTACATAAGATTTTGTCTTTCCATGAAGAAATGTAGTGCATATCACACCATAAGATTGCCTTTTTCCATGAACACCTCATACTTTCTAAAATCTGATTAATCTACCTTGTTTAAAAACCAGAAAACTTAATAAAGGGTCATCTATGAACACACACTTACTCATACAGTCTAAATGTATTATATTTATCTTATTTTTCTTTTTTTTTTTGCAGTTAATAGTCATCAATCTTATGCAGTATTTGTTTTCCAAATAATACACTTCAGCTCAAATATACATCACTAATCAAAGTGATTGAAAAAAATGAGAGATATTTGTAATACATTCTCAAATGAACATCTGGCTATTTAAGTAGTCTGTCTCGAAGCACATCCAAATGACATTATAATCTATATTTTACCTTTTTATATTCAAATAGGGGATGTTTAAGGGTAGCTTTAAAGAAGATTGAAGATAAAATGAAAATAAACATATCTTTGTAAAGCAGTCTCTCTGTTTGCTTGGGTTTTTTTAATAGTTGGTTATAGCTTAGCAAAATATTCTTAGCTGTTCATGTTGGTGATTTAGACAGCTTCAAGTACAAAGTACGTATGACAGTATTATGAGAACCTCAATTTCTTTGATATATTAGTTCTAAATCTTATATATTTTTGTGGTAATAAGGAAAAACAGAACATATGTGTTATCATAAGCAGACTACAATAAAATACCGAATTACACTAGTCCAGATAAAGGTGAGTGGACCCCTTTAATCAGGTTAGATGACAACAGTGAACTTTAAGTTCTGTGCAGTTTTGTATTTAGGTATGTATTCTGCAAGCATGGATCTGATCCATGCTGCATCTTTGTGTGTTCAGAGAAACAGGTATCAGTCAAGAAACAGTTTTTAAAAATTGGTGATGTGTTAGAACAATGGAACCCTCAACATTTGTTTGAATTTAGCTTTTCCATTATTGTCTTCAGTGGAATTTTCCCTCCTCAAAATATGATATTTCGGATATGTTATTCTTTTCCTGTATTCTTTTCTTTGTCTCATTTTAACCATTCTAACAAGCACGGTTTGTGTATATGCAGAAAAATTCTAACCACTGTAGGCAAATTGTTTTTATAACCATGTCGTAGGTAGACGTTCATTGTTGTCAGAAATGTATGTATCCATGTATTTTCTTCAAACTTTGTATCTCATAGACATTTCACAAAAGACCATTGCTTCCCTATATACATACTCTGATTTCTTACTTTTCTTTAGTTACACCTATACTTTCATATGCATGAGCTTCAGTTAGCTGGTAGGTAGATCCATGGTTTAACAAAGAGTTTTAAGATCTGATATCACAGTCTGCAATGCAGCAATGTAGACAATATCCAAGTACTTTTTGAACTTTGAGGTTTTACCAGTTGTTTTGTTTCATATTTTGCCAGGCTTACAACCGTGGTAGTGTGCTCACTGGAAGATAATGCTCAACTTTTCTTATATAGACTTATACTCTGCTTCTGTTGATACTAATGTTTTCTTTAAATAGAAGCATGATCCAACACTCCGTTCAGTGTATTCAAAATCACTGTAACTACAAGTGATTTTGTACTTAAAGAGAATAATATGGCTGATAATGGACAAATAGTCCTGTTTCTCTTGAACATAAAAGATCACTGAGTTGGCGAAGTCTTGTACTTTCATAGATTATTCTTGTAAATCCAGTGTTCAGCTGCTCCATGCAATCAAATTTAGGCTTCAATTTATTCACTGTTTAGCAGAAGTCTCCCAACTCACTCTTCATTAATATAATATCGCATTGTTGCATTTGATGATTACTATTCTGACTTTTTCTAAATTAACAAAATCACCTTATTTAGTTCCCTTAGAGGAAAGCAGATGACTTTTTAGATAAAAGATCAGTGATGGGGAACAAGTTTTCCATTTTGTTTGTTGAAATGGTTTCATCTGCACTTAAGGGAAGAACAGGTAAAAACCTATTAGGTAATGAGTCTTCTTAAAAAGGTTTAACTCTTTTCATGTCAGAATATTCTTTCAGTGAAGAGTATAGTTGAAGTTCCTTAGTTTTTTCCGTATGTCTTCCACAATTTTTATGAGAGGATGCATAGGCTGTAACTGAAGACTTTTAACTGAAAGAGGAAGGAAACTTTTCTTTCTCTCATCATATAATTTGTAATAAAGTTGCTTGAATGTAATTACATCTATATTAAAAATCAGTAAATTAGAGAAACCACATTAGAGGGTAAGAATGAGCCATGTATAAGACTGCAAGCACTTTCCCTGAGGAATGTTCACCCCTGGAGCAACAAAGAGGAGAAGAGTAGAAGCTCTTCTCTTTGGTGTAATGTAAGCTTGAAGAAAAGTTAATGGTAGCTTTAATGAAAATTAAAACAGCCTTGTTCAGGTGTAGCAAATACCTAGTTGGTACATGAACCTGAGGCAATGCTGTCAGAAACAGGAGAAAGCAACAAGTATTCAGCCTTGAAGGTGGATTAGTGGGTTTAAAAACACAGGTTTTTATCAGC
>NW_010419091.1:38875-81318 GCF_000710305.1 Buceros rhinoceros silvestris
TGATTTCATATAGCAGAAAAAAGCCCACAAAAATACACAAAGAATCCTATTATGATTTAACAGACAATAGTCAGCACATAAGCATAAGTACAATACCTATTCTTCATTCTTCTAAGTAAGAACACGTTGTCCTGAAACTCAGATTAGAACATAAGGTTTTCATAGAAGTTGGTACCTACTGACAGGATCAATTTTGTAACAATCTGTTCTTTCAACACTGTCATGAGCATGAATACTGATAATTGTCGTAATGGTGATGGTAACTACTAAATTTTATTGTAGCTTCAAAACTCCGTATGTGTTAACACTAATTCTTCAAGAATATTTGTGTTATTTCCAGTTTTGCATATGTGACATAGAGATGTTACAGTCTATCAGCTGGTTGTCACAGTGCCCTGATATATTGTGTTTATACCAGTGCAATCCCTGTGAAGTCAGTGGAGTTGCAGAGATACAATTAAGAGCAGAATTTACACTTTCTTTTAAGGATCCAGTCTGAGAACAGAAATCTTTAAAGTCATGATTCATAAAATATATATGTTGATGAAAAGCATTCTGGTTGAAGTAAATGATCCTTGGGTGCATGCTGCCTGTACTATGCTCGGTGATATATGCAATAGAAAGATTCCCATTAACCAGTACAGTAAAGGATCATATACTTGACTGTTGGACTGGCAGGGCTGGCATGAGTGAGACAAGTTAAATAGAACCTAGCATAAACAGGATTTAAACTTACCTTGCAGGTCACTTTTTCTGTTCTCTAGTGATTGTTAAAGCACTTTTCTAGGCTTGATTCTCTTGGCTCACGTATTCTTCAATGTGATGCACCATTTGAAGGCTATTAGTATGCCTTATGTAGCAGCAGCACTAGAAACAAGGGAATGCAGATACTAAATATGCTGATGATAATAAGGGAACAAAAGATCAGAGATTAGTGAAAATGGCTTGAGCAAAACCCCTGCTCATTAATCAAGTGGATTGTTAAGAAATATGACATCATTCATTGTCCTTACCTTGGAAAAATGCACAAAAATGCTTTACATGTCTCTGTCTTTTTACCTATCTCTACATTCCATTATTGTGCTTACCGTTTCTGTAACAGGACGACATTGTTGACTTACCTTCAGCTTGCATTTACTTTTTAAGAATTTTTACTGTGGTACCGTATCAGCCATATAACTGTTTCCAGGTCCTAGTAGCTTTCAAAATCCACTGTGAAGTATGTTTTGCTCGTAGTTATTATGCTATGTTAACATCTTTTTCATTATGTTAATAATAGATTAATTATTACTAGATTAGGTGAAGGGACATGACAAAACACCTCCTTAAAAGCTAACTGGAAGAAAGCCGATGATTTGCATCAAGCCATTTCTGGTAGTTTTTTATTTTATTAATTTATCTCTAAATCAAAAAAAATACCATGGGATTGAAAGAGTAGAATAAATAAACATTTTAATTTTTTAATTAAGTACCTGTCAGCATATCAAAAAAAGGTTCTATCCAACACAATAATGACAAAGAGTCAGTGTCAGACTGATTTTTCTTTTCATACTAAAACTGAGTAGTATGGAAGCACATGCACGGTAAACAGGTTTGAAATTTAACAGGTTTGCTTTGGTAGTGTTTAGAATATATTCCACAGCAGGTTAATAATGGAAAGCCAAGAAGTCTTGTTCTCTTATGGATACTTCATTTCTTACAGCTTGGTATATGTATGACTGGAGAAGGCTCAGCAACTTTAATACGAGAGCCATGTAAGGATGCTGTTGTTCTTCCTGGATTGATCAGAACTGAGGAAGGGCTGGCCGTATTTTTTCTCTCTGTTAATGCCAGTCTGTTGATGCATGTTACACTTTCTAAGAATTTGGCCTGTTCTCAGAAGGCCCAGCAGATACTGAGATGGCAGTTTCAAAGTCAGAATTTTGACAAATGACATTCTCCAAATTTATGGCAAATTATGCTAGTTTAAAGTCTACTAAGAAACAAAAGGCAAATAATATCTTTTTAATGTCAAACTCTGTATTATCTTTATATGAAATTATAACTTTATATAAGAAACTGACGACCTCCTGGAATATGCAAGATCACATGGGGAAGACCTAAAAGATTTTTCTGTTTCTTGTTGCTTTTCTCATTCAGAAAAGTAAAGTTAAAGATTTTTTTAAATAACTATTTGGAAAAATGGAGTAAAGGAGGCATTTAGTACAAAAAGTATGATGTTACTTTGCAAGTAATTTCAAGCATTACATAGGAGTTCTAGTGTAAATATCATAGGTACAGCTCAGTTCAAACATTCCCATACATTTTGAAGTGTTGATTGAAATGTTTGTTATTTAAATCCAAAAGTCTGGCAGGAAATCTGTGGATAAAAAAACCCTGTTGATAAATCTATGATCTAATGTAAATAAGAAATATTTAATTTAAAAGAAAATTGATGTTGAAAGTGCTGCCTAAGACCATCATTTCCATAAAACTCTGTATCTGTGTTCAAGCAACAGCTAGGTAGTTCCTTTTTACGTTTCCTTGGTTACAACCACAATGAAGAAAGAGAAAATGACTTTTGAAGTCAAAATACTATGTAACTGGGTTGATGCTCTAAAAATGCAGATTTCAGATTTTTTTAAATGGTCTTTTTTGGAATTCTTTTCCTTGAAGACAGTAAGTTGTATTTTGCAACAATGCAGCGTGGAACACACAGAAACAAAGCTGAAGTCAGAGTGTTGTGCATAACAGGAGTAAACTCCAGCTCAGTTTGAACTATTTTTCTATTTTTGCAGTAGCCAGTAACAGGACTTCTGACGTCACTCTTGAATAAAGAAGAATCAGTCTGGTACTGCAGGACCCATTATGCTGTGCAAAACACACCAAGCTATACAAGGCATAGAGATAGACGAGCAATTTCATTTGTATTGCAGCTGCAGTACCTATATTATTTGGTACAAATATATTAGAGAACTTCTTGTATTCATAAGGTAGGGTAGACTCCCAAAAACAATCATGTGCATTACTGTGTGCATTCTTATGTATGTTAACTGGCTGTCTTTAAGGGTTCACTCTCTCAGGTTTTTCACCTTTATGTATTTTTCTGTGTTCTTTTTTTCGTACATATTCTACTAAAACTGACAAAGGTATAAGGGAGGAATTTAAGTACAAATAACAGAATCTATTTTTTAGCATCATTAGGAATCTTCAGTGTATGGAAGTGTCAGCAATAACAGGGACTGTAATGTTCAGTGTAATTTTGCCAAAGAGTGTTAACTGTTTTTCTTCACACAGTGAAGAACAGCTCTTGAATCTTACACAAATACCAGACGCTCTAAGGCCCAATTAAGAAAACACTAAAACATCAGCAGAATTGTTGGATTTTCTGTCCGATTAGAAGAGCCTTTAATAGCTGGTTTTCTATTCTTCTCCAAACCAAGATCTCTGACAACTAATCACAGAATCATAGAATATCTCAAGTTGGAAAGAACCCATAAGGATCATCAAGTCAATCTTTGCTCCCAGGACTACCCAAAACTAAATCATATGACTAAAAGCAGCATCCAGACATTCTGACAGGCTTGGTCCCATGATGACTTCCCTGGAGAGTTTGTTCAGCGACCAACCTTCCTCTCCATGAAGCACCTTTTCCTAATGTCCAGTCTGCCACAGCTTCATTTCGTTTCCTTGTGTCACTGGTGTTCACTGGTCACCAGAGAGAGGAGATCAGCATCTCCCCTTCAGCTGCCCCCTTGAGGAAGCTGAAGACTGCAATGAGGTTACCCCTCAGCCTCCTCTTCTCCAAGCTGAACAAGCTAAGTGACCTCAGCCGCTCCTCACAAGGATGGCTCCTCCTTGCTCTCAAGGACATTCACCATTTTGGTTGCCCTCCTCTGGACTCACCCTAGTAGTTTGATGTCCTACTTATATTTAGGCACCCAAAACTACACACAGTACCTTAGGTGGGATCGTAGCAGTACGGTGTAGAGTGGGACAGTCACATCTCTTGACTACCTAGCAATGCTGAGCTTGAGGCACCCAATGACATGGTTGGCCTCTTTGGCTGCCAGGGCACACTGTTGACTCATATTCAACTTGCCATCCATCCAAGCCCCCAGGTGTCTTTCCGCAAGGCTGCTCGCCAACCTCTTGTCCCCCAGTTTATAAATATAATCAGGATAACCCTGTCCCAGGTCCAGCACTTCCTCTCTTTAAATTTCACAGATGGTGATTGCCCAGGTCTCTAGTCCATACAGATCTCTCTGCAAGGCCTCTCTACCCTTGAAGAAGTCCATAGCTCCTCCTAGTTTAGTATAATTCGAAAACTTACACAAGGTACATTTGATTCCTGCATCCAGATCATTTATAAAAATGTAGAAGAGAACTGTTCCTATGGGAGTCCCACTGGTGAGTCTCAAGATCAGGGTCAGCTGGAAGTTTATGATGTCCTGATGCCCTAATGCGTTCCAAAAGTTCACTCACTCCTTTAAAACCTGAAATTTGGTGTTGAATGGCTGGAAGTTACCACAGGGGTTTAATTGATTTCAGATAAAATGTCAGACATAAAATGAAGCATTCATTTCTATAATTGTCACTTCTTAGTGTTCAATTTAAAGTGGTAAGAAATATCAAAATGTGACCTCGTTGAAATAGAAGAGGGTAGAGACGTGTGAACATTTCCATGGAAACAGTATGTAAAAGTTAATTTGGGAAAAGAAGGTATGTTTTCAATAATGAAATTTTTAATTTCTTTTTTTAAGGAAAAAAGTAGTAAGTGCAAGAATTTTTAAAGAACTGCCAAGAGATTGTTAAAACTGTAAGACCTAGTACAGATTTTTCACACTTGTGAATTGAATGTGCTCAGTCAAAAGTAAAATCACTGTTCTTGAAAAATCTCTGGTATTGCCTGACAGCTTGTTAGATGTTCCCTTGACAACTGCTCTGGTTAATCAAGGGTGTAAATGAAGACACTGTTTCGGAGGTTTGCAGGAGTTATTTTGTATTGCATATTTAATAACAACAATTTTTCAGTAAAGAGGATTTTTGTGGGGATACTTTCCTATGATGAGCTGTTAAGTTGGGTTAGTGTTTGTAGGAAGAAAAACAGCAACAAATTCTAAATGTAATCACCCAATCGTGGCATTAGAAAATAGGCAGTAGTATAACTATTTTGTCATCATTTTTTCAGAAGACCAGAAACCCTGACCTGCTAACTGTGAGATCTTTCTTCCAAAAAACCCTTACCATGATAATTTAGCTTGGATAAGAACAGAGGCCCTTTATAATGCTTGGGATTTTTTTTTACACTTGTTGATCTGACATTTTAATTTGTTATGCCTCTCCTTAGTCTGTTAGAAATACAGCTGCACCTTCAGCATTGTATGGAAAACGTAATTGCTATAAAATAAGTTTTCTTAAGTATGTTTACACAACCATGAATGCATCATTTTTACATTACTTTAGGTAATTATAATGCATGAACGCAGTTAAAAGTCTTCCAGAAGTTCCAGTCTTCAGACCTATTCTCATTCATGTTGTCAAATATGTAATCAGTTTAAGATACTTTACTGTGTTTCCCTTGATATAAATTGGAAGCTGAAGTAATCATGCTATCAATTAGGGCTTAAGTCAGACTTTCCAATCATTAGAAGAGACATTAGTAGGAGTTTTGCGTTCATGCTTTCTGCTGTGTTCCTTTAGTGCCACCTAGTGATTAGCTTAAAAGAAAAAAAAACAAAGCCGGCCAAAGATAAGGGGAAAAAATCACAAACCTGATTGCAATTCCACGAGAAGTAGTTGTGACAATTTAAACTAAAACATTTGATTGACCAAGATTATACCACATACCATTTGATTTAGAAGAGCCTCAATTTTAGCTAGTTTAAGAGGATTTCTTCCAATATCATTTCCAGGCCTTAATATCCACAATTGTGTAATAGGTATGAGTTTGTTAGGTAAATATTGCACTTTGTGAGAAATTCAGTATTCGTGTGCATAATTAATCAACTTGTAACTAGTTATGGCGTTAACCACTGTATATAACTTCTGGTTTGCATCTGTTGAGATCCATGAGTCTTCCCATAAGAAACAGCCCCTGTAGTAAATCCTTTGTTAATTCTTGTTCTTAACGAGCTTATAGAAAAACCACATCAGCTATGAAAAAATCATGTTGTTTTAAGAAGAGAAGGCTGAGCCTCTTCTTATTTCAAATTTGTGGAAACAAATATTCAACTGCATTAGGCCTGTACCTTATCTTCTACAAGAACAGGTTGGGCTCCACATGGCTCTGGACCTATTTAGATTATTGTGTATAACATTCCCACACATCCTTCCCACATACCCGCTTCCCATAACTACTCCGCACACACCCTGTTCTCTACTACTCTGTGACTCGTTTTTATATCATTATAAGTGTGATGTGCATGAATCACAATTTTGGTGCCTGACAAAATAATCCTGCAATCGGAATCATATTGCGTTCTGTGTCCTGTCACTGTCTCTCGAGGGAAAAATTCACTAGCTTTGAATGCAAGTGAAATATGCCACTGAGATGTCAGGCAGATGGTCTGAAATGCCCTCAGCATCTAAACAATTAAAAAAGCACAAGTGAACTAAAAATACTTCAAAATTTAAAGATGACAGTGTTAAGCCACTTTAATCTCAGGTGATTTTAATGTGAGGTCAGTACCTCATAATATGAGGTTAATTAGAAAAAGAAAGAAAAAATGTCAAGAGGGTAAATCATCAGTTCTGTTTTATCTTTTCTAATGTGTGGGTACTGGATTTCAATCTCCTGTGAGATGCATGAAATAACACAACTGCATTTATCCAGATGCGAGGTTAAGACAGATTTAATCTTAGATTATAAGAAAAATACTATCAAGTTATGGAGCTACATGAAGCGCTATTTTAGTTCAGGTAATTTGTGTCACGGAATATTTCAAGTACAGTCTGTTTCAATCTCTGTTTTTAAAAACTAATGTAATTATGTCTTTCATATGTCCATATTGTAGCTCTTTGTGGTTTAAAATTCAGTAGTAAAGATATAGACAACATTTCTGTTTTAATTGCCATTTTTCATTCTTTTCATAATTTTCTCAGAAAACTGTCTTTTGGTCTGTAATTTTCCATGCTCTGTCTCTTTATAAAAGCTATTCTAATCATATTTGAGTAATCTAGCAAATTCAAACGGTTCTAATTTTGTGGTAATGTAAGCATGAAAAATATTAATTTTGCTCACATTTCAAATGACAGTTTTTCCTTTCTATGACATAAAACGGAGAAATTTCAAGCATTACTTGCTTAGAAATACTTGCAGAGAAAGACTGCTGAAGAAAGCAACAGTAGCGTTCTTAATGTGCAGTCCAGAATACAAGGCAGTAGGATGTTTCTTATTGTATATGGGGTTTTTTTCTCACAGCTCAGTCACTAATCTACTGGCTGACATCAAACAAATCAGTTTTTTCCATAAAGAGTTTATTGCTTCATCTTAAAAAAAAAAAAAAAGAAAAGAGAAAAGAAAAAGCTTTATGTAGTTTGTGAAGCTGAGACCTAAAATCACTGCATAATTTTTGTTTAGGTACTGGGGGGGTGTTGTCTTTGGAATTTATATTTTCTTTTTTTCTAATGCATTTCTTTAAAGGTAGAATGGATCACCAATTATGCCTGTGTAGGGATGATTATGTTATTAACTTTACGAATTTAGGATACTTGGGCTTGTCCACATAGAGATACTGCCGTAAAGAACATCAACATCAAGTAATCTTTAAGGCTTATTTTAATTGTACTTATTTTTAATCTTCCGTGTTTTTTCCCTAGCAAAGAATCAAAACAAGAGAAATTATGTATACGAAAATTACCAAACAATATACAAAACAATACCAGACGTGCAGTGAAAAATTAGTGTTGAATTTGGCTTGGATGGCTAATCATAGTTGATCAAACTGACATAGACCATATTGTTCATTTTTCTTCCATTAAATTAACATTCTTCTGTATTAACTTTGCCATATCACTTACACTTGTGTTCTTTGAGGGCTGGACTATTATGGTATGTGACAAAAGGAGTTAAATCCTGAATTGATTTAGAAACTGCAGCTGAAAAAAAAAAAAAACTTGCCTGAAAAGCAGGGATAAGGCTGGGCTGGAGGGCAGACTTTGCCATCAAGGTCTGTACTAGAATTTTCACTCAGAGTAGAAAGCATCAAGGAATGGTTATTAGCTGGTTTTCCTCTAGAGAATCTCAAACAATCTCATTTTCTTTTACCTGAGAAAGTTATCTTTATACACTGTGATTTACTTGGACAATTCCCTGCAGATGAAGTATGAGTAGGAATAATAAATAAAATTCAAAGTATATTTTACATATAAAGAATTGCTTGAAAATATCTGCAGATGAAAATTCCTTGTCTAAAATTGCCCCATTCCAAAAACAGATCACAAAACTATCTGTTAATATACCCATTAGTTATTAAGGAGGAAATTCTATTTAATCAATTCACATTTTATAGTGAAAGCTGATCTTCAGAACAGCAGACATGGCTGCTGGCTACCTATATTCAGAATCAAAATGCTATGCTAACTTTAGACTGCACAAGAAGGATTTTAAAATATAATTTAAAGCAACATGAATTTTTTTAACCTAAAATAAGAAAGAATAATGAATGCTTTTCAAACTCATTTGAATAGTCTAGGGGTCTAGATCACAATTCAAAACTTGATCATAAAAGATGTAATTCAAATATCTCAATCCTTTTTTAAAAAAGAAATTAAACCATTGTTCCTGGTTCAAAAATAGGTAAAGTGTTGCATACTTAAAAAGATTGTGTAATTTAGTGTATTTCAACCCCATGCAGCAGAGCACAGCAAAAGGTCAATGAGTTAGTATTGACTGAATTAACTCTAGAACCAGAAGGAATATAACCATTGGGAAGGCAGGATTTATTAATATGGATGCATCACTCACTGATATACTGCCTGTGAGACTTGTGTTAGTAGATGTCCTGGTTTTTTCACTGCTCACTCAGAAATCACTGCACTGCAGTGAATGTTATAAATATTCATTAAGGGCCTAATGCGGTATCCATTTATGTCAATACAGTGTTCCCAGTAACTTCAGAGGTGAAAACTGAGACTCTAAATTTCATACTGAATCTACTGTGAGTTAAAACAGTAAGACAGTAGACAAAGGAGTGGAAAAGAAAAGCTCAGGGCATAACACGAGATAAATCATAGCACAGCAGACTAACAAACCAGGTGGTGGTATATGGAAAAAGAAGCATCTGAGAGCATGGTAAGTCTTGATGTCGTTTTTCCAGGAGTAAACCTGTCCTTGGCAGTGCTGAAGTCATTTCTAAGATGAGCAATATATGCTTCTAGTGTTTAGGACTTAATGGCCTTTAAGATACATTGAACCAACGAGAGCTTCATGTGCAGAGTGCAGAGTGCGCTATGCTTAACATGCTTCCCAAAAGGAGGCCCATCACATTCTCACTTAAACCACGTGAAAATTGAAATGCAGGCAAAGTGGAATTGGGAAGCACTTCTTCAGAAATAGCAGATTTGAGTTTTAAAGAATCTATCAGCTACTATTCTCCTATTCTGCCATTGCTGTGATAAAGTTTATGCAAATTTCCTTTCTAAACAAAAACCCAGAATATTTGAAAATTGTCTTGTTGGATTGAATATTTATTGTTGATAATGCTAATAGCATTTCATTAGATCTCATCAGAGAAAGAACCTAAAGAGTTCTCAGTGTTTTATTGTTTGCTAGTATTTGCTTTGCAAATCTCCTTAACCTTATATTCTTCTTTATCTCTGAAGCTCAGCAGCAGAGTTTACATTGACAGCATGCTTCCCAAGTAGCAATAACTATACCACACTATAATCTTACCTTTCATTTCTTCTTCCATTTCTGTTTCCCCTGTAAAGCAGGAAAAGGAAATTTCTAACTAGGGAGTTCAGCATCCTTCAACATTGCTGTTACTTGTCCAACAATCTATACTAGGGAGGCAGTATGTCAGTCACAGTTAGCACTTACAATTTATCAATACAGACATACGCATGTAAAGATCTATTTCTTCTTTGTCTCTGTATACATTTCAAACTCAAGAACAATAGGAAAGCAAATAGAAGAGTGACATTTGTAAAAGAAACCTATGTCTCTTATCTCCAGGGTAGTCCAAGCAGCCATGAATCGGTATTATTAATGTACAAGGACTGTCACGCATTAGGCAGGCAGAAGCATCTTTTTCACGTTGCCTTTGCTGTGTGAGGTTTGAATACTCTGCTGTCGAGAGTGCAAACAGTAATGAGACCTTCTGTTTCCTTCCAGCTATATGTTGCCTGTGAGCAGTCCTGAAGGTCACTGTATGATTGAAATGGTTACAGAAGGAAATCCTCCTGTGCAACACAGACTTTCTCTCTCATATCGAGCATCTCAGGTGAGTCTGCAAAATATCAAAAAATAGAATTTGCTTTGAACATTATGCATTTTAGTTATTTTCAAAGGTGAATAGGCATTCTAACTTTTTTCTAAAAGATGAAATGTAATTCCTTCTCAGATATCATTATATGTACTTAATTTTTCTTCAATACGACTTTTCACAGCAAGCATCCATAGTTTTTCCTGACTCTGAAACTTCTATTTCAACTTTCTAAAGTCCACAAAAAAGGACACTGATATTGCAAGTGGAAAAATAATGTATTAGCAATGTCGTTTAACTGGGTCAGAGTGTTATTAGAAACAATTCAGATATTGTTAAGCAGTATTTCTGGTTACTTTTTATTTACAAGCCACATTGTCTAGTTGAGATCAGCTATGAATCATCAATGAGTTAACCTCTCTTCAGTATTGTTTCTAGGATTTCACTTCTGAATAGTATTTTAAACATGCCTGTCTCCATTTTGAAACAGGTACCAGAGGATTCATTCTAAATGGGAAATAGGCCAGCTTTCCCGAATCTTAGGTTTTTCTGTTATTCTTTGTCTCCATGTTATTACCTCTCTTTATTATACGTTCTCTCTTCATAAGATTATTTCTGCATGATACATTTTAAAGGTTTTTAGATTTAAGAATTTTGAACTGTGATTGACAGCTTACAAGTTTGTTCACTCAAGGGCAGGACAGTTAACTGTAGAGATGTTCTTCATGATGTGCATCTCACAGTATGTACTGCCAGTTAGGGATAGAACTTCTTCCCTGTTCCTTTCCTGAGTCAGTATCTAGGTGTTTGTTCAGTTTGATAAAAAGAATTTTCTTGTATTAGATATTGCTATTAGCCTGATCAGTTGGCTGTTCATATCTTCCAGATGATTGACCTGATATTGTGCTGTAGAATCTTCCTTTGTAGCCGCCTATATGTTTCAGCTTCATAACTCTGGCAGAATGTAAAGCTAACACTGTCGGCAGCTTCTGCATAGAGAATCTGGGATAAGATCTTACCCATCAGTACCTAGTAACATAAACACCTTACTCAAATAAAACCTTACAGGTAGCCAGCTGTGATGTCATACACCAAGATCACATATCAGAAAATTTCTATCCCTCATCAGGGATATTTCTTTGGTTCCTAAGAAAGTTCACAAACTTTCTTGGGGTTTTTTTGGTTCGTTGGTTGGTTTGGTTTGGTTTGGGTTTTTTTGTGGGGTCCACAATTAAGTTTCAGTTCATACCAGGAGTGGTTTTTTGAAGTGAATGTTGTGATCATCCCCATTTGCCACACTGGTTCATGTTGCAGTGCAATCCTGGAGCATGCCATCTGAATTCTGTCAGGGTAAAACACTACAAAAGATGCTCTCCATGAGTGCACTTAACGTGCAGTAACCACTAATGGGTATTTCATGGCACCAAATTATACTTAATCCAGAATAAACATTTTTGTGGTATATAGTATGAATATTGTATCTTTATGACAAACTATTACACTTTACAGATCTGCTCCTAATCTCCCAGAGACCCCAGTTTCTTTACAAAGCACAGAAGCAAAGAAAGAAAGAAAAAAAATTCTTATCTCTAGGAGGAGTAATGTATTTCTTCCTGTTACTGGCCAGCCTAATTCTTTTTACAACTCAGGCTCCAAGTGAAGAAGGACATTTTCAAATCAGTATTTGAAAAGTTAAGCATGAGTATTACAGAAGTTAACATAATGCTAATATAACATTATGTTAAGCCTGTTATGTTATTAACAAGACTTACAGGAATTCTTCCCATGTGCTTCCTTGAAATATATTCTGACTAAGCCAGTTAAATTCCAACCAAGACTTTACAGAAAGAAATGCGTACTCTGATGTACTAGCATGAGTTTGAACATCTAGCATACCATGATAAAATCCATTGATGCAAGAAACTGAGTAGAGCCTACTGAAATTTTTTGTGGTACACTGGATCTGCCTCCAAGGTCAGTGCTTTTGTAAATTAAGCCTAATATTAAAAAGATTGTGTTGCAAGAGGAGTGTTTAAAACACTTTTCTTAATCATAGACAGTTTACATTACAGTCCAGTGCTTTGCTTAATTCTTGTAATATGTTCAAAAGCAGAGAGAAAACACCTGTCTGCAAACACTTACAAATTCTGTCTGTAACTATACTGGTTCACAGCTTTGTTTGAAAAGGGATCAAGTCAAGTGATATGAAATGAATTCGATAAGTGCTGAGATGGTGTCTTTGAATTCCTTTCACACGAAAATCTGGTTTAATTTTATCCATGCTCTAAAAGAAGTAGGGTTTTTTTCTTTCCTTTCTAAGTGAAAGACATTGTAAGTTGAGAAATATCTGGTGGCATTCATGTTCATTGTATCCAAATTCACTTGAAGTTGTCAGAAACATAGCTCCGGGGCTGATAAAAGCAATATAGGAAACAAAAGCAAAATCATATGGATGTGTGACTTACAGATAAATCAATGTGATGTCTTCCTCCTGTTCCTAGTTCTTTACAGTTGATGTCTGAAAATTATAGCAAAGGGCTCCTTCACTATAGATTATCTCCTCGTATGTTTTACACATGCTGTAAACTTTTTAATTTTTTTTATATTGATTAACCAACTTTTTATTCTGTTGGTTTCTTTCCAGACCAAGTTTTACCCTTTTTCTAGATTGAGTCACATAAATAAATGCATCACAGTGTCATACACTTATGAAAAAATTATGGTTATTTCAATTCTTAGTCACAGGCATTTAGCAAAGGAACTTAGGAATGGTAGAACCTATGTCAGAACTCCAGAAAATCAGGCATCAGCTTGAGGAGTGGAATTCACAGTGCTAAATGAGTCACAGATCCCTTATAAGTGATAGTGAAGGGTTTGACTCCTTGGTCAGGTAATGCAAGAAATACCACATTGAGCACTAATATGATTGGTCAGTCCCAGTAGGAATTAGTTGTTGGTGTTTCTTTTGCGCCTTTATAAAGGTGTTCTAAACATTTGACTCTAGAATTTACTTCCTAAAGTTTCTCATTTTAACATGGGCTTCAGTGTAGCAGTCTATCTTCTGTCATTCATCCAAAAAAAAAGTAATATCTTTTTTCTGTAGTTGCCTTATCTTGGGGTCCTGCAGGTCCCAGATCCTAAAGAAAAGCTTTATCTTCAAGTCTACAACTTCTCCTGTGTTTCTGCATCAATTCTCAACCATGGATATAAAACTCATAATAGAGAATGAGGGAAGCAATGAGAAAACATTACCATGTTCATTGCAATTAATGCTGTGAATTCCAATTTGTGTTTCATGAGATGTATGCTGTCTTACACATTTGAAGATATCCAGACACATTAAACTACTCTCTTTGTATGGATTATTTTTTTTTTAAAAAAAAAGAGAACCTCATATTAAAAAAAATGAAAAAAAGAATCCCTTCAGCAAGTGTCATAGTTTTTGGCCAGCTTCGAGTAATGGCTATTCCCTTTATATCTAATTATTACTCATTCATTGCTTACAGTACCATCATAAATCACATTCTTTTCTGATTAGTCTTTTGTTGTTTCTGCAGATCACTTTTGGATCAATCTTCCTTGGAAATGTTCCTCTTCATGAAGAGGTTCATCAATGTGCTGGACAGATACATGGCTATAAAGGATGTGTTAGGGATTTTCAGATTAACAACAAAGAGTTGTTCATCATAGAAGAGGCTCTTGGAGGGAGGAATGTTGAGAACTGCAATGTTCCAATATGTGATTATCATCCATGTCGCAATGGTGGAACCTGCACTAGGTAAGAAGTACCATCTATTTACACTCTGCAGCTGGTAGGTTGATGAAATAATAATGAATCTTTCATCTTGACAATATTAAATTGAAAATGTAACATGTTTATGGCTAAACAGATAGATTTTATACTTTATTTGCTTACGTGAAAAGAGATATAAAATGTAATTTTATCGCCAACACAGCATACGTATTGGGTTGCTGCTGGAATTCCTTTGCGATCAGCTAGATCGGTTCTACTACAAGGCTCAATTACTAAATGAAGCTCTTTGTTTAGATAGTTTGGACAGAAACACATAAGGTCTTCTAACAGCTTTGTACCTTACTAGCCCTTGTACCCTCACACATCTTCGTGATGTGCTCCTGGGTACACAGCATAGGCCTTCATCACAATGCTATGAAAATGCTAAAGTAAGCCACTATCTTCAGCATGTGTGAAGAAGCATTGTCAAAGAACCTATGAAAGTTTAAGTACATCATGTTGAAAGACGAAATCGGGTCCATCAGAGACATGAGCTAAAAACAGAGAATGATGGATAAGTTGAATGATAGTTAAACTGGAGCGCAGTAACGTTTTCAGCTATAGTAACTTGCTAATTGTCTAAGACACTCAGCATTTTGGAAAATCGTTTCTGTTTAAAATTGATAGAATCTTTGAAGTAACTGCCATATCTATTTTAAAAATTGTACTTCTGCTTCAAGGTAGATGATGAGCAGAACATGGTCTAAAGTTCTTCTAAAGCTCTGGACCACTGTGTGTTTCCTAGATTGAGCAGACCTTGAATCAAACTTGTAAGGTGCTTCTCTGCCTCTTGATTGATGTGCGTGCACAAAGAACAGCAAACAGATTTTTGATCTCAAAGTCTTGTTTGACTAGAGAACAAATGAAAGCAAGGCAACTTCACGAAAACATAGTTTGCTTACCAGACTGGTGATACGGAGTATGTACTTGGGGAATAATGAGTCTATTTTTCCTCTGTTGCTCCTTACTATATCTCTGTCATTCTACTCATTCTACTCTGTCATCTACCATTATGGAATACTCTTTCATTTAAAACTCAGGTTCTGAATAATCCGTTACCGTCAAATTTGTTTCCTGCCTATCTGCTTTCCAAGTGCTAGTCTCAGCCATTTTCAGAAATGTTGTTACGAAATGAGTCATTGCTCTTCTGTCCAGAGGAGTCATGGAAGTCTGCGCATTTGCAAAGCAGGGATAAGCGGTTCTATAGAAGCATAATTTTCATGATTTTCTGCAGCAAGCAATTGATTTTGAAGGATGAAAACCTCCTTAAAGCCAAGAATGATCCATTCCAATGAGCAAGAAAACAAGTGGCAGGAAATCCACAAGAATGAATAAGATGTTCCTGACAAAACTCAAGCATCAAATGGAAGCATACAAAAGACAGAAACATGACCAAGTGACTTGGGAGGAATATAGAAAAAATATCCAAATATGCAGATAAGAAGTTAGGAAAGACAAAGTCCATCTGGAGATTAAGCTGGCAGGGGACATGCAGGACAAAACCAAATGCTTCTACAAGGTGCACCCCAGAAACAAGGGCTAAATAAGAAGCAAGGAGTAGTGATTGGTGCACCAGACAGGTCTACAGGCATTCAGAGGGATCTCAACAGGCTGGAGAAATGAGCCAACAGCAATCTCACATTGTTCAACAAAAGAAAATGAAGTCTTACAGCTGGAGTGGAATAACCCCAGGCAACAACTGTATAGACTGGCTGAAAAGCAGCTTTGCAGGAAGAGATTTGCTGGTTCTGGTGGACACCTAGTTGATCATGAGTCAATAATGTGCCCTAGTGACAAAGAAAGCCAAGAGCATCCTGGACTGCACTGGAAAGAGATAGAGAGTCAAGAGAGGTCATTCTTTACTTCTCACCTCGTTTGCTGGTATTCATATGCGTGTACATATATTCTTCAGTCATTTGACAAATTGTCCATATTCAATAAGCTTCACCTTTCTAGGATGCCTGTCTAGATGCCATATTTCACATGCAAGTTCTGCAGCTCTGATTTTGTACCGTTCACTTGGCAGAATAGAATTTGCTTTTCTGGAGGCTGATCATTCCTCTTATCTGTCAAGATTGCCAACAAAAACTATCACAACAGATTATCTCTCAAGATTTGGAGGACTCACTTGGAAAGGTTACTAGGCAGTGGTCTTTAGAGGAACAATTCCTGCATCTCAATGTCCTGAACCTTCATTTTGTCCACAGTGTGTGCAACATTCTCCTTCCTGGGGAGTTAAACATGAATGTGAGAACAGACTGCTCCATGACTATACAACATGCGCCCAACCTATTCACTTCTGCTTTTCAGAGAAGTGTGTCAGACCTAAAAGATTCACAAATCAATCACTTCTGCTTTGCTGAGGAGAGTGACAGATCCAAAAGACTCACTTCTTGATGAGTCATCTACCTACCTGCACCAATTTGTTTGTAAAGGATGTGAACGGGGTGGCAAGTCGGGATGTAAATTTGCCTGTGCTAGCAGCCATTTTTCAGTACTGGCAGGTGTTTTACACAGACTCTGCACAACAGAGTGCCAGGGTCAGAAGTCCCCTTGGGAAATGCTTCAGTTTGCTGTGTACCAATTTCATTTTCCACATGTTTGAGCAGATTGAGGAGATATGGGAACACAATGACTTGTACACCTCCTGATCAGTTTTGGCAGGTGTGGCTCCAGAATCTCTTTCATCTGGACCTCAACATCCTGTAAATTTTGTTCCGCTGAATTTGTTGTCTTAAGTCCAGTGCTTCAGTAGGTGAAGCATCTCATGAAAGGAATGATGAGAGAATCTGTACTACAGATTCTTCTTGTACTTCTTTCCAGGAAGTGCCTGCTAATACTAGGAACCTGCTTAGTAAATGTGCGTATTTTAAAAAGCTCTATTCAGTAAATGGACCATTTTTAAGTATGCTGTGCTTGTCACCTTCTACTTTCAGTGCTTTGGTTACAAACATCCTCTGATACCTCTTGTAGCTGAAAGAAAGTTTCTCCCCTTGTTCCACCTCAAGTTATTAGATGCTTTTTTCTAGCAACTATTTGATTAACTTCTTGCTCATCAGCCTGTCATATCAACTTGGTTCACACCATGTCATGTGTGAAGCAGGAAAACTGAAAAACCAGAGGTGGAGGTTTTGTATATAGTTTATGGGGAAAATTTTCCTTGTTTCAGTCCCAGTGTTGAAGCAGTGCATCTGTACTATACAACTGATATATTCAGATAATGAGTTGATATTCATGAGAGCCATAAATAATCTGTAATGTTAAAAATATTGCCATCTACCACTAACTGTTCATTTACTACTGAAAAAAAATCAGTTGTATTTAAAAATATTTCAGATCAAACAAGCATCAATTTGACAATTCATATAAAGCTATTACTCACTTGTTTAAGGTTTTTGCCAGTTGTTCAACTACGCCGTTTAATGAAAAACAAATAAAAAGAAAAAAGGTTTTTCATTGCATATTATTCTTCGGGTGCCTGACAACTAATTAAAGTTTTTGCTTCTGAGGGGCTATGAAGTATTACCCATGGTTTATGATGAATACTGGGGTTTGTCAACACAAACTGCTGGGCAGACTGGTGTGTTTCACAAAACCCATGTTTTATAGTCATTCCTAAAAGAAAGTTACTTGCCTTTTCTCATCATCAGAGTACAAAAATACTATTATAGTATTCATCTTATTATAATTATTCATTTGACAGAAAAAAGTTTTCTTTATATTTTTGGTAGCAAGAGACAGGTATTACTATGAGCTTAGTTTTCAGATACAAAATTTCATGATGCAAGAGGGGCCAGCATCCTGTTGCCTGGTCATTGGTTGCATCACGTGCTCCCCAATGTCCTGTCAGGGCAGGTCCTGGCAGCCAGGGCCCATTCCACCATCCCAGCCAGAAGCAGGGCAGCTGGGGGCCACTGGGGCAGCCCCAGCACCGTACATTGGGCACATTCCTGGGTATAGAGATGGGCTGAGGCTGGGATGGGACGTCAATCCAATGGTGGGGGATCAGGATCAAGGCCAGAAAAGAAGAAAAGGGTCAGGCACGGCCCCAAAATGGTCAGGCAGGGCCATGGTGATGGGGTTAGACTGCACAATCACCACTTGCTGTAAAATTGCTGAATGCATTGTGTTGTGGAACTGGAAATCTCTAGTTACCTTTTTTTTTTTAAGCTATGATCCACTCCACGTTCATTAAAAAAAAAGAAAAATTATCTAGGTTCCATTTGTATTTTGACTAAAATATCTGTCTGTGTATACATGTTGTGGTTTAAGCCCAGCTGGCAACTGAGCACCACCCAGCCACTCACTCACTCCTCCCCAGCTGGGATGGGGCAGACAATCAGAAGGATAAAAGTGAGGAAAAGCGGAGGTTGAGATCAAGACAATTTAACAGGTAAAGCATGGTTACGGCCCAGCTGGCAATGCACCCCCCCCCAGCCACTCACTCACTCCTCCCCAGCTGGGATGGGGCAGACAATCAGAAGGATAAAAGTGAGGAAAAGCGGAGGTTGAGATCAAGACAATTTAACAGGTAAAGCAAAAGCTGTGTGCTCATGCAACGCAAAACAAGGAATTCATTCACCTCTTCCCATTGGCAGGCAGGTGTTCAGCATCTCCAGGAAAGCAGGACTCCATCATGCATAAGTTACTTGGGAAGACAAACACCTTAACGTCCCTCATTCCTTCTTCTTTCTCCAGCTTTTTCTTGCTGACGACATATAATATGGAACATCCCTTTGGCCAGTTGGGGTCAGCTGTCCTGGCTGTGTCTCCTCCCAGCTCTCTGTGCATCCCCATCCAGACTACTCGCTGGTGGGATGATGTGAGGAGCAGAAAAGGCCTTGGCTCGGTGTAGGCACTGCTCAGCAATAATGAAACCGTCTTTGTACTATCAACACTGTTTGCAGTACAAACCTAAAACACAGCCCCATACTAACTACTATAAAGAAAATAAACACTATCCTAGCCAAAATGAGCACAACAGGACAAAAGCCATTATGTTTCAGGAGTATTCAAACATATACTGTATCAGATGAATGGTTCAGTACAAATCTAAATTTCTAATTCTTTACATATCCAGTATTTTATTAGTTTTTAAAAATGAAGTACTCTCCTATGTAAACACTTTTGCTTTTAGAAGAACTTTTGCAAGTTCACTAGCTCTTTCACTGAACCTTAAATCCATGCTAATGTAGAATTACAGAGACTGGTTAATTTCAGAGGAAAAAAAATTACATCTGTTCAGTAAATTTATGGTTAGAGTGTCATATAGTTCTATGGCTAATTTTGTGAATTTAAAGCTCATTGGATTTGAAAGTGTGTTTGCAAAGGACATGGAAAGATTAACCTAGGAAGCTCTTAATATTCTATGTGGACCCCTGATCATATGAGCCAGATGCTGCAAACCAAGCTCAGCGTTAATTAAGAGACACATCTGTGTGTGGGAAATAAACTCATAAAGTTACTTCACCAATGATTTGACAATTATGTCAGCCACTACACTAGTACTAGTTGATTAATACATTTGTTTTAAATTATATAAAGACTCAAGAAAATGTAAACATAGATGAGCTTAGCTTTTATAGTGCAGAGTACAATCTCAAAGTTAATTGCTTCCACAAACAATCATGTTTCTAGTGTCTCAAACTATTCTCACAGTGATTATTCTTACTGTTGTTCTCCATGTAATGGTGCAGCAGATGGGTCCATTAATGTTAATCAATTAACCAAGACTGAAAAATCAAACTCAATTAGCAATAAATTTCAATGGAGAGACACTTGCCTTCAGATTTCAACCACCATGAATGCTGTAATCATGAAAAATACAGAAGGAATGTAATTTTTCAATTTTCACCCCCTGATAATGTAAGAAATACTTTCCTAGATAGGGGAATATCTTCCTATCGTGTCACAACCCGCTTATCAGGTTGCCCAGGGCAACATGAAGGGTCATAAATGATTTGGAATACCCCTGGGGTATTTACCCCCTGGGGCAAATTAAGGTGAAACAACATCAAACAATCAATTGGATATATTATTTTATAAAAGAAACAACCTTAATTTTTCTTTGATTGGGAAAGCATTGGCTGGCAATGCCATAATGGGAGTGAAAGAGAAGAAAGGGAAAGGAAGAATATGAGAGAGATAGGAAAGAGGAAGAGAACAAGATACTACCATACTGGGATCCAGCAATGTTCTTTGTCATCCAGCAAAGTCTTGGTTCCTCCAGCGGTGGATGTGCACCCAGCTCCTTGGAGTTGTGCTTTTTATAGCCAAGTCTCTGCCTCAAGGGATCAGTCCAATTCTTTGGCTGAGCATGCACAGTCTTTCTTCTCAGAAGGTTCTGGAAATGAATATGGGGTCAGACATAGGCAATCCTTCTCCCAGAAGGTTCAGGAAACCGGTCTGACTTCAGCTTGCCTCTCCTAATGCTGTGAGCACTGTTTGACCTTATTTTTGCACAGGCATTGTGTTGCTTCAAGATAAGGAAGGTCGGCACAGAGAAAGACACCACCCTTCCTCCACAGAACTTGTCCCTTCCTGTGCTCTAACAATAAGTCCCCCACAATAAAACAATATATGTTGAAAACAATTGTTTAAGGCATACTGCTTTCCCGCAGAATTTGTCCATTACATGTGGTAATGAAAGAAATACCTTCCTAGGTCTCATTTGGACAGTAAGTTTTCAGCCCTTAATAGGAAAAAACACATATTCAAGTAATATTTCAGAAATTGTTTCCTGTATGCTGGGGCATCAGGCAATTCCTCTCAAGCCTTAAAGAACTGATCACCAAATGAAATATTCTATCTGTTTCCTAATGTACAACTTAAAAGGTTTTTAATGCCTTTTATTAAAAGTTATGAGTTCTAGGTTAGCTTTCTTGTAAGTTAAAGGAAATGTTATAGTTGAACTTGGTTAAGTGATAGAATTCCTTATGTTGCAGATACTGGGAACATCAGGTGAAGTGACTGCACAGATTTTGTGGTCTCTTTTTAGTAGATATCCTCAATGTTTACTAAAATAAAGAGTAGAAAAAGTTGTTATAAATATGGCTGAGAAAAAAAAGAGCTCGAACTGTAGACTTTAGGGACACTAAATTATTCTTTTAGACTTTTTTTTACACCTCATTTTCCTCTTCAAGGGGAAGTCATGGTGAGGTTCTCCTAGATCATGTGCCAGAAATACTTTTTGTGCTTCCTTGTGCCCATAAGCCAAAAACATCCGTTATGTCAGGTTTTGGTTAAAGGTATTTATCTAAGGATAAGCTTTTCTTACATTTCTAGCACAGAGCTGCAGTTTGCTTCTAGCTCACAAAATCTGATTTGTGTTTGTTGGACTGATAATAAAATTGTTAGAGGAGAATGAGTAAGTGCCCATTTTCAAACCAAGGAGAACTGAAGCACCTCCCAAAACTGCTAACAGCATTACTCACCGAATTTTTAGAATTGCTTATCAATTTCCTATCACTGTTTACGATGTAGGCGTTTCTGGTTAAGAAAGGGACCAGCTAGTCAGAAACAGCAGAATTTATCACATATCAGGGATCTTCTTACTGATGTGTCTTATAGACTGAAAGATTCAGACCAATACATTATCTAGAATGCCTGTTTGTTCAGATTTTTACAAATCTAATTCATAGTTAACTTCACTAATCTCCATATTGTTACCGAAAATAGGAAGAAAAACTCCTTAATGCCAGTGTAGCTTTAAGAGGCAGGAATTTTCTTTATCGCCCAGCGCTGGGTAGATCATTCCTTCCAATCATGTGCGCCCTATGCTGCCACAACCAAAGCTTATATCACCCGATTACATACATATTCATTATTTTCCCCAAATACTCATACATATTCATTCTTTTTCTAAAAACGCGATTAAGGTTACCTGTTTTGTGGAGAGTGGTGTGTCCTGCTGGACTCAGAAGAAACAGCATTTGAAGATTTTCATGAGAACTCTTCCATAGATGGTGTCTAATTGGCATAGGAAAGGGACTTAGAGTTTGTTGTGATTTATGCTAGTTCCAACTGGTCTTCAAACAGTTTAGCTTGTCTTCTTTCTTCTGTGTTGTTTTCTGTCGCTCTCCCAGACTGTGGACTTGCGGTTTAGATTTTTCTTATTTCTTTCCCCAGATGGCCATGGTTTTCGTATCTCTATTGTACAGACTAGTATTTACAAGGTAACATAACAATATTAAGTTCAGAACTAATCTTTTAAGTTCCACTGTTTTCAACTCTTGCAGAAAGATAAACCAAAAAAAAAAAAAAAAAAAAAGAATTATATTTCAATCTTGTTGATTTGGAAAGGAAGATGATTTCCAGATGGGAGTTGTGTGTTCTCACACCTTTTCAGAATTTGAGCCATATGCATTTATGTATGAGGGATGCTCTGAAGGTAATGCTTCCTGTTTATTTCCATGGAAACTACAACAGATACAAAGAGCACAAAACCACTGTTTGATAGACCAAATTCTCAGCCACAAAACACTGTTTTTTCACACAGTCCCCACCACTGGCTGTGCATTTTCACCAGCGATGAACAAGGGCCTGCGTGCTGTGCTCATGAAAACCTGCGCCAGTGGAAGGAACCCACCCTGTCACTGTTGCCACTGCTGGAACGCACCACCCACCCCCTCACTGTTCTGACACCCACTGCTTGGTCTCCATAAACGTTCAGCAGTATCGATAGATGTCGGTGGGTGCAATTTTTTCTGCATGCAGGAATTCAGTGATACCCCTTTGCTTCACACACAGCCCCATGTCAGAGGCCATGTTGTCAGACTGCCCCTCTGCTGCTGTCTGTCACACGGCAACACAATTTAAAGGAATAATCGTGGGAAGATTCAACCTCTACTGCCAGACCACCAACAACTGCCTTTGACATTGTGGGCCATCATAATAATGTAAGAGGCATTACTTTCAGAGCAGCCCTCGTAATACTCATTTGTATGAAGAAGATAAAACCTTATTCCTTTTAAAGGGCTGATTTTGGGCAGATCTGTCAATACTAAAGATGCTTACATGTCTTACAACTTCAGAAACTGCTGGTGTTATTAGTCTGATTCATGCTTACAGGCACCATTATTTAAGAGGACCAGTTGGGGGCTTGAATGTTTTGGATCCTGTACTTTTAACGAGATTAAGAAGCTAGTGTAGCTGGAGTTTGGTACTGATGAAAGAGATCAACATTTGGAAATATGTGGCTTTTCCTAATGCTTCCTTCAAACAGGGCTCTGGTGAAGAAAAGCATTCATTTAAATTTGTTTCCAAACTGTTTTCTTCTTCTGGCAGATAGATTGCTCATCGTTTCAATTTCTGTGTGATCTTAGGAAAAAATAATGTCATTCTCACTAAGAAAAATCTTTCAGGCTGTTTTTAGGAGTATGAAAGATAATGCCATTGAGCCTCTAAGAATGACCAAAATCCTGTTGGACATGCATTTGTTACATCATATTTTGATGGGAAAGTAAAGTAAGCAAGAGAAAATTTCATATCACATTTTCCTAATACTAGGTGTTAACAAATAGAGCATTAATTTACCCGTGTTCGTCTTTATGGTGAAAGGAATTGAATTTGGCTTAAGTCCCATATAAAAACTCTGCACACTTTTTTCTGAACTAAAGCTGCATTTATCCTGCCTTAGTTTTCCTCAACCCCAGCTTCTTACCCTTGAAGTTCACTACATTGCTCTAATCCACAGTTATGTTAGGTTACCTGTGTCCAGACTGAGTTAGCTGAAGCAGGTGTGTCTCACTCGACATCAGAAACATTCTGGTTTTATCGTACTTTATTGCTTAGGCATTATATTCCTCAGATTATAGTTGTATGGAGAAGAGATTTATCAAAGAAATCAAAGCTGTGTACCATTAAGCTGACAGTGTTAAGAGATGAAGTTTTAGATTTTAAAACATCTGTAAACACCCAGGAAAATGTGCCTTCATAATATATGAGGAAATAGCAAAATATGAACTCATTAATTTTATTGGATATAGTAGTAGTTGACTGTTGTTCTTTTTAATTAAGCATTTAAAATATGTAACTTCTTTACCAATGATTAAAATGTGGTACACTTCATAATTTTTTTCTGAAAAATAGAATTATTGATGAAATAAATGCTGACAACTGAAAAATAATTGAAACAAAAAGTTAGAAAAAGTGATGTCAAAGAATAGAACCTTCTCTGTTTTTCTGTTAGGCAGTACAGTGGTGGTTCTGTTAAAAATGTCTGTAGAAAAATAAATTTTTTATGTTCTCAAATCCACAGATTTAGTGTTCAATTAGCGTGAAAGTAACATGCTGAAAACAGAGTTTGCAGAAAAATCAAGGATCTAAGTATAAACAGGACTTCAAATGCTGACTGTTTAAATACTGCACAAGCTGTGCACAAAATTCATTAAACGTGATGTATACACGCCATCTCAATTAAATTGTACTTAAATAAGAGAAGCTGCCATGGTTAACATTTTAGTGTAGGTATTGAAAAAACAGTAAGTGCCATTTTAGTACCAGTTATCTTACAATGTTTTGAATCAATTCCAGAAATACTACATTACGTTATTTTTGAGAATTACAGCACAACCAATTATTTCTAATAGCTTTGATTGCAGGAGGGGTATCTTATTGGGAGTAACTTCAAAACACAACATCTCAGCAAAATGAATTGAATACTATCTTTTTCCAAGACCAGTGAGATATTTAAGTGTATATAGAAATACTCAAATCACTGTTCATACATATTTGCCCAACTGGAGAAGCAGTGCATGGATTCTTAGTAAGAATTTCTCTCCACTGTAAATCCTGTTAAATAGAATATCTGGTACCGTTTGGTTTAAGTTGTAGATTTTTATGTAGTATGTATATGAAAAATAATAAACTTGCCACGTTTTTTGTACTAATGGTTTTCTAAAATTCCACAGAGACAATCCTTTCAGTGAAATATGTAAATTTTCTATAAGGACCCATTGTATGCTCTAGCTGTTTACCATAAGTTATTGCAATAAAATTACAAGACTGGTACAGCAGAAGTTGAATAATTTACTATCTGTAATATATGTCAGAACATTTATTCCTTTGCTGCTTTCCTAACATATGCACCTACCTACTAGTGATAGATTTCTACATTTCAAGCCATGAAAATTACAGAAAGGAGAAAGAAAAATTATGCAAATTCCATCCTGACTAATGTGATTGACTGCAGATTGAATGAGTGAGCACATACTTGTTCTGAATGCCTGTTTTGGGGATCTTATTACTGAACAGAAGAGTGACGTTTGTCCAAGGTCACACAAGAAAACAGATTTTGATTATGGTTTAGAGAAACCTTCATCACCTTTTGTACTTTGTTGAACTCAAGAACATGTTTAATATTCAAAAAGAATTTGAGAAGTCTGGATATGAGATATCATCTTGATACAGAGACCAAATTTGATTTTGTTACCTTATTTTTTTCTTAGTAAGAAAATTTATTTAGTTTTGTTTTTTAAAAAGATAAGAAACAGGTTTGGATTTTTGTTTTTTAACAGTAACCCTTGTGTTTTGGTTTTAGTAAGACCAGTCAACTTTGTGATCATGTGTGCAGATAAACACAAATAGTGGTATCTACATAGTCATGGGAATTTCATGCTGTGTGTGCATGCATACAATGCATTGAGATTAGGCTTAATTTAGATAGTTTTCAGGGATGAGGAAGTCGGAAAGAGAGGAGACATTTTACCCGTACCCAGAGTAGCTGCAGGGGTCCAGCTGAGCATTCAAAGGCAAAGATAACCTCACTAATCCTTCACTTTTTTCTCACTCTGCTTGTTGTCAATTCATGACATGGTTGTGCAGTCTTTCTCACAACAGGCTCCAGCTATTTCAGATTAAATATCAGTCTTGCATGTTGTAAAGGAGGGAATGTTATTTTTTACTAAAGAATACCGACTGAAGTTGTGTGCTACTCTTAAGTGAAGGGGAGCTTAGAGATCAATATGTTATTCATATAGAATATAGAGATTTAAGAATTATCTAGTATCCCTGCTAGAGAAATAGCACATTCCTCTTCAAAAAAAGACTGTCTTAGACAAAAATATGTGTGAAAAAGCAGCTCTTGAAGACTGATTCTCTGTAACCTATATCTTAGGAGATATGAAAATAAAAGGACCCTAGAACCACAAAAATTCATTTGTCCTTCACCAGGACCTTCCTCGGGTTACCTCAAATCATAGTAGACTGGGTCAGCAAAAGGCTTAATATGGGTCCATTGATATCTTGTATAATCTGTGAAGCCATCTAGCATTGCTGAAAACTAGTTGTGGAACAGTAAAAACCATTTCACAGAAACACTTTGAAAGCTGATGCCATTATTTTCAGTAATAGGTGTATCTATTATTTGGTATAAATACTGTTCAATTACCTGTCTAGAATACCTTACTACTAAATAAAAAGTCCTGCATAACTTTAGAAATCTAAATGTTTCCTTTAGGGACATACCACCCTTTTTAAGAGTTGTGTTTGTATTATTACCAGACTTATTAGTCACACCCAGTTAAAGTATGCTCTTTGTGTGCTTGTAAAATGACAGCTGGTATTGCTGCTTCTCTGCTTCAAATTCTGATACTGCTTAGGAATTACGAGTTAAAGAATCAGGGAACTCAAGTCATGATTTGTATTACTCCAAAAGACGTAAGAGTTTGGTAAGTGGTACGTATTCTGTTGTGTTCAGGCCACCTTCTAGGTATGTCCATCAATTTAACCTTATTGCATGCTTTGGAAAATTCATCTGGCTTGGAGGACAGCATGTGCCCAAATTTTTTCTGACATCTCCTCAGTAAGCGGTTTTGCAGACAGCTAAAAAACCATTTCATTGCTCTGAAGAGAAGCTATGTAGAAGACTGATCATGCTGGATTGTCCTATCATCTTCTAATGTCGTTGTGACATTTGAAGTGAACCATATGAAACACCCATATGAGTTTTTGGACATCCTACCCATTTCTGTACTTGGACCACTCTAACATATGTTAACATATAAAGTACTTTAAGGGATACTTTACTTTTGTGTGTGCATAAAATTACATAGAAGTGCTAGCAGTTTTTCACACTCATGTCCGAGTACAGTGGGAGAGAGCACCTCAGGAATCCCACAGGGTAAAATGTCCCAGGCAGAAAACAGCTACTCAGCATCAGAAATGTTGTTTTAAACAGTTATTGAAACTGCCAGTTATAAAGGCTCCTCCATGCGGCACTGTTATTTGCACTAGAGATCTCTCTCTACATTCTCCTGCAAATTTTCTCAACAGCACAGAGCAGTGTGTAAGCCTTCAGTTCCAGAAGTGTTGGTCATGAAATCTCTTTTGTCTCCAAAGCCTTTGAAGCTGCTAATAGGATGTGAAGTTTCGTAACTTAGTTACCATGTCATCATCTTTGCTGCAATCATCAGAGATTAGTGAAGTGTGAGTAGAGTGTCTGTGTGGAAACAGAAACAAACACGTATGTACATATATGCACTCAGTTTAAGTATGTGGTGGCTGCAGTTGTGCTGCATGTATCGTTCTTTTTTCATAATTGTCTTCTCTCCATTATATTATGGAGTTTTGTAATATATTGTTTGTGAGGGTGCTAAGGGCAACTGGGTTTATTCTGTATCTCCCCCCAGTTGTAAAGATGAGGACACAGAGAAAATAGGTAAAATCCCTGACAGGCGTGTGAACTTGAATACATTAGGAGTGAACAATATTAATGAACTATAAATGAACAGTGTTTGTTCAACATGAGCTATTGTTGTCCTGTAAATGTTCTTTTATCTTCTATTTTTCTTGATGAAGGTCTTAGCCCTGCAACTATTCACAGCTTTCATTGAATTTGTTTTCTTCAGAATTATTCAGATCAGGGGTCTGGAAAACGCCAAAGAAAAGTCACTGTAAAACACACAGAAATATGATAGAAAATTGTATGGCATCAATAACAGAGATGTTTAATCTGAAAAAAATTATTCTTACAAGGGGGTTTTCAGTTGTAAACAGCATTTTGAACACAGGTCCTCAAGTGAAACATAAAGACTACTGCTATCTGTAGGCTGAAGAATATGCAGAAAATACTCTTTTTTGTAGTAGGATGTAATTTGATATCCTTGTATCATCGCTATATTTCAGTTGTCAGACTCACCCAGTTATTCATTCATGTTTTCATTCTGCAAACCATTTTGAGAAACAGTGCAGTATATTTCTAGGCTGGAAAATATGCATGGTAGTTCATTAACGCAGGTTTAAGTTCTTTCCTAGATACCTTCAGGGATTAATTATGGACTTCGCACCTTACCAAACTACTCAGAGATTTATATAAATCCCAAAATTCAGACTAAGCCTGTTTTCGTAATGTTGTCACATAATGTAATCCAGATTTTTTTTCTTGGCATTCGCTAGTATTCATTACATTGTTATTGTTATGGATCAGAGTCACTACTGGAGAAATACACTAATGTAATGGAAAGAATAAACTCTTCAGTAAATCTAGGGTAAGTTGGACTAAAAACTCTTTGGAGCTGTGAATGATTAACAGATAAGTTGTGTGTTGTGAAGGTGGGTAGCTTTTTAAACCATTTTTTTCTCTTTCCCCCAAGCAGATTTCATGGAGGAGTGTTGTGGAGGCACCCACAAAACAGACAGCAGTAGCTACCCAAAATCAGAATTACTTACAACCAAAAATTACCCAGTACTCTGTCGGTAAATGACTGTAAATTACAAGTTTGGATGTCAGGCGGGAATATACTACTACACAACAAATCCCTAAGTTTTGCAAATATTCTTTTTAGAAAGATGAAACAAAATGAAACAAAATGAAACGAATGAAACATTCGCTCATAAAAGGGAAAACCTCCTGCTCGAAGGTACCCACAAGGGGAGTCACTCACCCAAAAGGGGGTGAGGGCTCACGCAATCCCAGGAGGTTCCCTGGGGTGGAGTTCTGATCCAAGGGGAGAGTCCCCGACTGCTGACCCGCTGCTCTGGGGACTGACTCCGATCAGCTCTCTGGCGGGGCCCCATTTACACCCTAAGTCGAGCCAGAGCTCAGTCATTCTAGTTAGTTAGATGGGAGCAAGAGCATGGCAAAGGCAGGCTAACGGCAGGAAACAAAGTAATCGAGTTTCACTGGCCATGAAGCTCCTATCTTTAACAGGTCTTCGGCAAGCCCCAGTCGTTACCAGGTGACAACAAGGTGAAAGTTTGCCAAAGGGTTAGACTACTCCCTTCTTCCCTCCAATCCATAAAGTGCTTTTACTCCAGATTATGTGATACACTCATAGCTAGTAATTTGGTGACATTTCTTTTCCCTCAGTTCCTGTCTGATACAACCCTGTTCTCCTTTTACACAAAGAAGAGCATGCTAAAAACGTTTTCCTGGTGACTAATACCAAACCTGTCATTTAGGCAGAAGGTCTAAATGTCACGCCCCTGGAGGCTATATGGAAACAGAGTTACAACCTATTTCCTTTTCCTGGTGCTTCCGCCGGGTTTCTGGTTCTGTCAGTACAATTCTTATACCATCACCTTCCCCAGGGTGAAATCTGCCTACTTAAGATTCATTCAAACCAGAGAAGAAGAGTTGAAGTGGGACGCAGGCTTTGCACTGCCCCCTGGAAAACAGCTCCTTGATTTGTCACTGTTGCAGGGACAAAGAAGTGAGAGTGCACTGCATAAACATGCACCTGGCTTCACAGTAAGTCAAAAATAGCCACTCACATTTAAAAAAACTCATGCAGTCTTTGAGTATCCCTACTGTTTTCCCTGTTGTGAAAAACAGCGAGGAAGAGAAACTATATTTATTTTGCTTTTGGAGGATACCTATTTAATTGTTAGGCATTGAAATTCTTTGAGTGGGCAAATATAACCTGTTTTTAACATTTAAATCTAGCTTTAGTATGTATGCTTAAGCTGCAATGAAAAAGACAAAGCAATCAGGAGTTGCTTTTTTTTTGCTTTAGAAGCATTGAGACTCAGCATCCAGATTTATAAAGTGATGTTATGCCAGCTCAAGATTCAAGGCTAAATTATAAAGTTGATTTTCATCTTCAGCAAATGCTTTCTAGTCCTTCTGTGCTTCGTTTAGTAGCAAGGACAAGTGGATCCCATCTGTAGGAGAATATGTTTTGCATATGAACTACTGTAAGGCAAGAACCAATACTGAGATGGAGCAGGATTCAATATCAAGACACTTTTTATTTATGGACAGTTGCTTGTTTGCTTTCAAGCAGGTCTTTAAAGCTGGGTTGATTATTTAGAAGCAGATGTTTTAAAATGAGAGGATGTTTGTCCTGTAATTGGATGGTAAAATACTGTGATTTAATATGAACAAGATGGCATTGGTGAGTACGAACTAATATTGCTAGATGCAGAATATGTACAAAATGGTAATTGAAATGAACATAGTAGAATTGGAGACAAAATGAGAAAGGTTGGGTTTATGTCAAATTCCATCTTTTTACTCTGTGGATGTTTGATTATACACTGTCCAAGAGCCTTCTCAGAAAAAAAAAAAAAAGAAGAAAGAAAATCAAAACAAAACCAAACTCAAACTGAGTAAAAAAGATACTTGGTTTGAACAATTTATTAAAAAACAAAGATCATAATTAAAGTAAGCAGATGCTTCAAAAATTCCTTTTCTTTGCTAGGAAAACCTTTGGCTTGGAAAAAAATTCTTGTGATCCCTATTTCGTTCTGCATCTGAGTGAAACCCTGTTCTGTGCGTCCGGTCTGGTTTTAACCTTCTGCTAGGTTCTGAAATGGAAGAGCTGTGGGTTACTGACACCTGCAGCTCTAATGCCACCCACTCCCAGCTAGAGAAATGGACCTTGCACTAAACTCCCTCTAGTCAAAATACGGTAGATCGTGGAGGTGAGCTAAAGGAGGACTTTACAGAGCTGTTAATAATAGGGTTTTGCCAGCTTTCCATGACATATAAATAAACTAGGGGTACAGAGGAACCCCCATTACCGTATTCAAGCAATTTTCTTCTCATAAAAGTGCCTTCCTACTGGCACTAGCTTGGCAGAAATGTTGCAGCATTTAGATTTCATAGAGAGGAGAAGAAACCCCAGCTTTTGACAATCCTTGTGCCTGCTGACATTGGAATTGCTCTGAGATAAACCAGGAATTAAAAAAAAATAATAATAATAAAAAGATTGCACTGTGTTGGCTCCTGTTTAGTCATTTTGGTTGTGTGTACTGCAACTATTTTAAGATATTTAGAATGTTCTTTGTCTTCTGTAACCTCGGTCCCTTCTCCCCACTGCATTTTTACCTCTGCAGTTTAAAAAAAAAAAAGAAAGAAAAAGCACACTCTAAATTAAGAGCTCAGGAGAAGAGGAAAAATAATGCCCAGCAGTGGTGTGCCATTTTCTGCAATTGCTCCCACCTTTTTTGTTCTATGCTTTATTGTGATATCTTTTTCAATGAAGAAAACTCAGTGTTGCTTACTTGTAATAATTATTCTGTGCTGCTTGTCCTAGTAAATATTGGCATGAAAAATTCTGCACGCATGGCAAGTACGGGAAGTTGTTGTTTGTTTCCATTCAAGTGTATCCTCTTTTTTCACTGCTATGTAGTACCTGTGGGGTTTTTTCCCATGCTCTTCCTGATTTCATGCTACGTTGAAGAAGAGTGCTCTATATAGGCTGATCAAGCTACTTTACTCCCAAAAGGATTTCATATGTAACTAGTTCCCGTGAGATTTAACGAATGTGTTTTAGTAGAAATGCTGTGTTTGCAAAGGTGTCCTTGTGCAGTGAAGTGTGTAAGCACATAGGCAAGAGCTTGCATGGCACTGCTACCTGATTGTCATTCGCAGTACAGAAAACATGGGGTTTTTTTATCATGAAGTTGTAATGTAGGAATTAAGCTTGAGACTTTTTTATTGTTAATATTATTGAAATCAGAATGAGCATAAGACAAAACACCGGAACACATTATGCTATTAAAGAAATAAAATCAACCCATTTCAGCCATCCATCAGAACTGCCTTTTGTTTGAGCTAACTTACGCCTGTATCCAGCATTTCTTCAAAACATTTACCTTTCTTCAAACAGGAATTCTGCACTGACATCTGAGTCACAGAGGCAGAAGTACATATTCTTTCAGGCAGCATCTGCAATTATCTTTGTTACCAGCAGATGTTAGGAGCATGTTCCTCTCTGTCCAAATCATTAATAATTGTAGTCATTAATAATCAGTAATTGTACAACTCACTGTTTACTTGTAAAGGAGCTTCATTCTCTGATGTAGGATTTGAAGCTAACACTGCCAGCAGAAAAAGAATGAAAAGGGAGCTTGGCTGTTGTTTTATGTCTGAGATTACACCATTTTAGGGTGCTGAGATTCTCTTGCCTTATGTAGAGTTACTCTGATTTATACCAGTGAAGTGAAAATCTAATCAAGCCCACAGCAGGATAAATTCAACAAGTTTTTGTTCACCCTGGATAACTCTGGACTGTATTGATCTGCATCACAGAACTGAACAGAAAACAGCAAGAGGGAAATCTGAGAAAGTGTCTCATTTAGAATCTAATAAAAGTTCTTAAGGTGCTTGTTTCATTGCTGTACTCAGCTGGATCATCCTTAGGAATCAATGACGGACCTGTAGTCAGAAGCGTGCATAAAAATGTCTCGAACTTATGAAGTTGTTTCTATGGATAGAAAGCAACCAGCTACCACCTACTACCAAAAACACCACAGTGCTGATGAACAAAAATTATTCCAATTTTGCGTTTATTATGCTTTTCAGAGAATTGTGGCCAGCTAGAAGGGGGTAGACAGGGTCGTATGGTGAGAGATGGAAAACAGAGCAATAACATGCTGTTTGAGTCATTTCAGACTGCAAGATGAATGGCTCTGTAGGAGAGAAATTGCTGTGGTGTCACAGGCTTGCTACTACCAGTGTGTGCCACTATGGATGTCAGTGTAAAGTGAAGATGAGGAAAAGAGAAATCCACTTGCTTCTCACTTCTGGGACAAAGAAAAGGGCAAAACCTGTTCTACCTGGACAGCAGTCATAGATAAGCCTACATGCTGCTGAGAAGTCTGCGAATTCATCCTTTGAAAAAAAATGTCTTTTCATCTTGAGAAGACATTGCAACCCTTACCATAGAGTTACTAAGTGATACCCACAAGTCTGGTGAATAATCCCAGCAGGGATAGACTATAAGCTCTGAACTAATATAAAGTCAATACTCTCACGTTTATCTTTTAATATTCTAGGCATTGTATTTAATGTTGCTGAAATAGGATGACTTGGTGTGTTCCTTAGAGCACACTGCTAGCTGAATACATATTAGCTCATGATTAAGCAGTACAGCGTTTTTGTACTCCAGCTTAAAAATGGCTTCTGAATAAGCTCAGTGTAAACAGAGAGGGCAATTGCAAATAAACACTTTCAGATCTCCCTATTTCAGAATGAACATGTAAAGGAGTATTAACCTGGGCTGTTTTCTCAACACTGATTTAATAGAAAAGGATGAATAAATCAATACTGTGTCCCAGAGCCACATCAATATGAACAAGAATCCAACAGCTCAAGGATATGTTACAGCCAGGAGACTTATTTGACTGAATTATTTATCATGATAGCACACCAATAATCCTGACTATTGCATGAACTATTTATGTTTTCCCTCCCCACTATCATCCTGCTGGAAGGAGATAATTATTATAAAGCTGCCGGCTACGACAGAGATCTTTAACACAGGAAGATGATATAATGACATCACATAGCATTCCTGAAGTGTTACAACACTCTTGCTAGAACAATTTTCCAATTAACATTGAGCTGTAGGAAGTTCATTCCCTTCCCACTCTGTTTGCTCGGGCAAAGAAATATATATTAACAAATAAATTGGTTTGTTTCGGTTTTACTCTGAGGAGGAGACAGGGTTTTTTCTTTCCAATGAGCCGTCACCATAGCTACTGGTAAACAGCATTATGTTTACCTTATTCTTCCCGGTTTGACTAGAATTTTTTTTCAAGAAAAAAGGAAAGTGGGCTGATTTTTTTTTTCAGAGAACAGAAATCTTAAGCAATAGCCAGTTAGTACAGTCTTAAAGTGGGAGTGTAATTCAGGAGTCTCCTTTGTTATACAGAAGATGACTGTGAACCTTTGCATCTGTTTTTAGCCAACTGAATGTTTCAAAGATTTTGTCCCATTAAGTGCTTTCATCTCTGTTTGATACAGTTAGAAACATATCTGCCACTATGCAATATGGATAATTACTTGGATGTCCACACTTGCAATTTTTTCTGTCTACACCTACTTTCTCAATTTAAACAGACTTCTCAGGCAGTAATTTAGATTGTTTACTCAAGCACTTCATAGCTCCAAAAGGTGTGTAAAATTAGCTGGTACTTTCATTTAGACTTACAGAACTCCCTAAATACTTAAACACAACAGTCTGTGCATATTCAGAATTATGTAGTATAAGAAGCCTATGCAGCTTATATTGGCAATCCTCTTCCTATCCTAAAATTTTTGCAGATATTTGTCACAGGGAGAAGCTGTTTAATTCATACGGTCTAAATGAGGACCAAAGTAATTTATTGATTTGTTAATGAAGTGCAACTATTGATTTATTAATGACATGGCAACAAGTGAACTAAAAATTCAGGATCAGTATCAGCAATGCCACAGAGAAATGACAACATTAGACACTACAGAATGTTAATAAACATCTACAAATCTCTAACCAACTTTCTGCAACTAATCTACATACACACACAGAAACATAGGGTGTGCACACCCAGCCCCTCACAGGATTTTGCAATCACTGAAAAGCATGAGTCCCCTACATGCAAACCCTCCTGTGGAGATGTGGACGGTCCAGCTGGGTGTCCACCCCTACTGCTGCTGACACCCTACTGAGGCACCAACATGGGCCGACACCCCATGCAGCCCCACATGCACCCTGAGGACTCCCATGCCACCCCCCACACTCCGGGTCCTTGGCTGGGTCCAATCTGCTCCTACGCACCACAGTCTGCTGCTGGGCCTCATGCACGCAGGCCTGGGGATACTCTTGGGCAATGCATCGTAGTGTCCAACCAGGGTCACTGTTCCTGACCTCATCTCTCCCAGCAGCTTTTACAAATTTCTGTGCTCCTACACTGCATTTCAAGCTGACTTCTTTGTTCCAAAAGCATCTTTGTAATTCTCTGGTATTGCTTCATCTGGCTGATGTCATGAAGTTCCTCCTTAGCATTTTGAGTTTGGGAAAAACACTCAAGTGATTCTCTGTGTCCCATCAGACACACATACAGGCTCACGTTCCTGTATTATCAGCTGTTGGTTCTGAGAACATTTTGCTGAAGGTGGGCCAGGTAGGCACACCCTTGACCAATATTATTGTACAGTTTAGCAATTTTGAGCAGACAAGCAAGTAAATTATCTCCTGATGTCCAGGTATTTTTTTCTTATTCCACTACTTTTTTTCTTTCTGAGAAAAAATCAGAAGAATAGAAAGGAATAGAATAGAAAGGAATAGTTTAAATTAGAATAGGTAGACTAGACTAGACTAGACTGGACTAGAATATTTGGAAGGGACCTACAACAATCATCTAATGCAACTGCCAGACTAATTCAGCGCTGACCAAAAGTTAAAGCACGTTATTAAGGGCATTGCTCAAATGCCTCTCAAACCTGACAGGTATGGCGCATTGACCACCTCTTTAGAAGGCCTGTTCCATATTTGTCCACCCTCTCAGCAAAGAAATATTTCCTAATATCTAGTCTAAACACCCCCTGACACAGCTTTGAACTAATCCCAAGTGTTCTGTCACAGGATACCAGGGAGAAGAGATCAGCATCATCTTCTCCACTTCCACCCCTCAAAGAAGCTGTAGAAAGCAATGAGGTCACCCCTCAGCTTCCTTTTCACCAAACTAGGGAAAACTCAAACTCATTAGTTTTTCCTCACAGGACTTCTTCCAGCCCCTTCACCAGCTTTGTTTCTCTCTTCTGAACGCATTCAAGGACCTTCTCATCCTTCTTACATCGTGTGGCCCAGAACGGCGCACAGAGCTCAGGTTGAGGCTGCACCAGCACCAAATGCAGCAGGATGATCACCTCTTTTGATTTGCTGGTTATTCTGTGTTTGATGTACCCCAGGATATGGTTTGCCCTCTTGGCTGCCAGGGCACACTGTTGACTCGTATTGAGTCTGCTGTCAACACGCATCTCCCAAATCCCTTTCCTCATGGCTGCTCTCCAGCTTTATACTTGTGCCTGGTGTTACTCCATCCTCGGTGCAGAATGCAGCTTTTGGTCTGGTTAAATTTCATCCCATTAATCACTACCCAGTGCTTCAATCTATCTAGATCCCCCTGCAAGGCCTTCTGTCTCTCAAGAGAGTCAACAGCACCTTCCACCCAGCTCCCACATCCAGGTCATTGATAAGTAGCTTGAACATGACTGGTCCTAGAATTGAACCCTGACCTGGTTGCCTGCCAGGATGCTGCGAGGGACAGTATCAAAAGCCTTATTAAAATCCAGAAAAAAATACATCCACTGCTTTCGTTTCATCTACTAGGCAGGTGACCTTATTATAGAAGGATATTAAATTAGTCAAACAGGACTCCTGCCATTTTTCTATTATTTCTATTACAATATATTTTAAGGTCTGCTTATCCTGTTTGTTTTTTTCTTCTGTAATGCATAAATAATTCATATTTTTATACTAAAATATCTAGAAGCCATTATTTTCCCCACTGCCAATATCCACTATCCTAGCTCAATACAATCATTTTGCTAACTAAATTGCTCAATTTTTGTTGTTGTTAGTAATTATATTTTCTTCTTGCTGTTTGTCCTCATATTGCTCATACTAGTTTCTGATTGGAGTACCTTTGCTTGTCTACTTTTGCTGTCGTTGTTTGCAAATATTTATTAGTTTTCAGTTTGCCAGATGCAGTCCAAAAATCCATTTTTCCAGATACTCAGGAATCACCTGAAAAAAAAGTATTTCTGGAGGTATTTCCCAGTAACCACACATCCCTAAACCTGGGCTGTGACTGTGCAATTCCAGTGACTACATCACACCTTTAACTTTCTTCTCTTAAAGCTGGAAGGTCTTCATTGCATTTCATAGCTGTTCTCTGCAGTTAGATTTAAATGGACCAGTTTGGCTGTTATGATACCTAGAGCCAGATTCACTGTTGATAGGGCAGCATTGACTTCAGCAGAGTGGCACCTGTCCACATCATCAATGTTCTGGATCAGAATTCCTAAATGTCTGTGCCAACAACCAGTACCAATGCAGAATGTATGGTTTGGTTTCTTGTAAGGTCCAGGAGAGGAAGATTCCTGTAAGCATCCCCTTGCATTCTGGTTGACTGCCATCTTCTGTGAAATTTTCAGGGGCAGATTCTGAAACTCTTGGCTGTAATGGTCTGGCATAGAACATTGTTGAACCATACAGAAACCTTTTTCAGCAAGAATTTGCTGATGTCAACCAAAATGTGACAGGTGTTACAAATTTCAAGTGTTCTTCTTTGATTTTATCATCGGACACAGACATGAAACACCTCATATAATGTATTTTCTATAATATAGGTCTAGTTTATTCAAATGCAAATTATAACAATATTGAATGTCCTATTATGAAAGACATCAAAAGCTATCAAGATGTCAACTTTTTGGTCTGTAGCTGTACCTTCACTTAATTTACTTTATTTACCAGAATTAAGTAGCAGCTAATTTATTAAATCACCACACACACACTTTCTTAGGTGTTTTACTTAATCACTAAAATTTGTATTTATAACTTTTGCAATAATTTTTAAAATCTCTGATTTTAAAATAAAAACTAAATTTTAATCTTAAAATCCATACAGAGTTAGCTAGCATTACTAGCCTATGCATGGTTTCAGCTCTTGAATTTCAAATAGCATTTGTTTTCCTAAGCCTTCAGGTGAGCCACTAGGATAGGATTTACTATGCCAATATAAGCCCCCAGCAAGTAAAGTGTCTGATCTAAGTTACGTGTGTGCTTCCCTCCTATTCATTGCAGACTTGCAGGCAATTTTGCCAGAACATACCACATTTCTTAGGCATACATACTTGATAAATCCTTCTCGGGAAGTACTTTTCTGCCTATTTGACTGTCAAGGATATACGGATAATTAGCTTGGTCCAGATTTCTAACTTTCAGACCACTCGAGTTATATCCACCCTTTCCAACAATGTAGTGAAACAGTGTCTTATCAGTTAATATGCACCATATAAACCATTGGAAGCGAGGTGTCTTGATAAGACTCGATTTAGTTCTGAAGTGATATCTTGCTGATTTGAGAATTATTGAAAAACAACAACAAAAAAGAATTAGACTTTAAAATCAATAAAGGAACTGCAAGAACTGTTTATAGCGCATAAAAATGAGTATGTGCAGTGTTGAGTTTGAGACACACGTCTGATCATCAGAGCCTATTGTTTAAAATAACTTTGAAGGAGATTTTCAAAAGAAAATTCTGTAGCATCACATATAGCATAACAATGTAACAAGTTATAACAAGAAGGACCAGAGGAACATACTCTGCGATATCAAGTAATGTATATACAGCAGGAGAAAGCATACAGAAGATGATTTTTTAACATTTGTAACCCAAGCTGTAGGCAAATACGCTTGCATTATTTGGCTATTTAAGGTAGCCTGTCATCTTTGTTTTCCAAATTAGATACCCCCATAGAGTCTAAAAGGTGAAAGAGAGGTGTCACACAAAATTGCCCTTGTCCAGTGTAAATTTCCAGTTCTAGATGAACTCATTCAGAGCTCTGACAGATAATGATGACAGTGCCTGTTCAAGCTGTCTGCTCCACTTCTTTGTTGGATGGAGGAATACATGGCTGCATTTCATCATCCAGTTTGGCATTTTGGTGTAAGTCAGGTGGCTTTGTATTAAGGTACAGAGCTTGAAGAGGAGCAACTGAACCGTGGGTGCACATTCTGTCCTACTGCTTGTCCTGCGGTGGTATTGCTTCCAACTGGGATGGTACTGACAGCTGAGGGGTTGAGACTTAGCCACTTTAAATGCTTATGAAGCATGTGAAACCCAGAAATTAGAGACTCCTGTACATAACTCCCTCTTTTTTTCTTTTTCTTTTTTTTTCTTTTCCTTGGTTTGGTGGGGGTTTTTACTACTTTTTCTAAGAACACAAATTATTAATTGGGGTAACTCAGATTTAATTCCCTCTATATCCTGAATAACTGAAGTACTTTACCATATTTGTAAGTTCCCTGAAACCATGGATTTAATGGCAAGTGGATCACCGTGACTGTCTACCTTGAGTTACTCCATAACTTTGACAACAGATTTCCATCACACTCTGTTGATAGGCTTGTTATTTTTGCTTTAGCTTAGCATATCATTTAAAATACATTTAGTCCTTTTTACTGTTCCAAGATAACTTGTGTCTCTGCCACTTCAGCAGCAAAAATTATTTACTGATAACACCTGCAGTCAATAGGACTCATTAATGTACCTCTTGTTTTCCTGAGATGGAGCAGTGCTGCTCATCACTCAAGGCAGATGGGAGAGCCAAGGGTTTAGCCTTATGATGATACGTCACATTTAATTCTTCTTTCGAACTTCCTTCAGTAAAACCAATTCAGCATTGTGTTTGAAAGCTGAGGTTTTGTTCTCTAATAGAAAGTATCATACCTGTCTTCTTGTATTTCCTCCTTTCTGACAACCAGTTTTAATCATTTTCCATGTAACATGTGAAGAAGGGCGTCGTATGGTGTAGTCAGGTAGTGTTTCATATAATGTGAATATGGAGAGTAGCTGATTTGAAATTAAATACTGTTCTAATCTACATCAGGCGTTTGATGTCATATTCAGGTTTTCAGTATGGTTAAAATTATTGTCTGAGGGCCAAAAGAGTACTCAATTTAAAATTAATTTTTTTTTTTCTCTTATATATAAACTTAGTACAAATATTTTTATCTCTCTACATATTAATAAAAATATCTAGGCATGCAGTTCTATTTATGGAGTTCTAATTAAGTACCATTTCAAACATACATGTCTCTACTAAAAACTTAGGAAGGTCTGGTGAAGAGATGTTATATTAGTGGGTTCAGTGAGTTTATTATGAGGAATTTTTTTTAAGAGTTTGAAAAGATTGTATATTTTCTAGATTTTAGCTTTATCTACCAGAAAACTGAGGTACAGTTAAAATTTGGTTACTTAAAGCTGTAATACTTGATCTCTCCATTAACTGTACTTTATTATTCATTGGTGATATTTTATGAAGAGACTTACCAAGTACACAAAGTACATTAATAAGAAGACATTAATGTGTCACAGATTAAACATCCAGGGAAGATTACAGAGCTCTATTTTCTCTTGGAGGTTAAAAAAATTTGTAGGACAAATATATAAACAATAGGAAATATTTCGTTGTTACATATTTGACTGAAGAAAATTTCTCATTTTGTGCTGAAGAAGCCACAGAGCCACGCTGATAATATTGTATTTGATAGTTACTGACTCTTACTTTTCTGGCTCATAAATGAAAATTGAGTGTTTTGTCTCAGAAGTATAGGAAGTGAGGATAATTTTTTTTAATTATGTTGAAGTCCCTTCTTCAACCATCTTTGTGTATTTTAAAACATTCTGAATAATTTCTGTTCTTCTTTTCCCTGAAAGTGCTTAATTGTCATGCTGAATTCCTAGTGCTAAAAGATGGACAGATTGGTGACCCAACAAAGTGCTCACAATTACATTTTCTTAACGTGTTGCAGAGTCACTCCTCGATCCTCGTTACTAAGTCTTACTGTTTCATTGTCAGCCCATGATTTTACCTTCATGAATTTTGCATTATGCAATTAAGGTTTTTGACTTCATAATAGTGACTATTCTCCATAACTAGACACTTCCGTATAACTTCTCATAATGCTGCATTCCTGACCATCACTTATGGAAGAAATTTAGTTTATTGAATCAATGAAAGTTTGGGTAATTCTTTTTTTTTTTTTTTTAATTAGTACATGCTGACATTCTGTTAGTGGTTTGTTCCCGTTCATCAAAAACCAAGCTCATTATCACACAGGATTTCTGACTTGTTTCCAGGTGGTTTTGATCCAAGTACACATGTACAGCCTCTCCAAGGCACACAAATACGTTGGCATAATTCAGAAAATAATTTTCTGAATCAGCACTTTTAACTGTTAGAAGACTGCATGCAAATAGAAATGCAGAGCCTGGAAAAACTATACTTAAATTTCACTTAGTATTCTGGGAAGCTATGGATACAACAGACACAAGGCTAAATAATTGCTGTCATTGTGAAGCATAAGAGGATTCTGGGTTTTGGGGTTTTTTTACAGTCATCAAGGATTCATGGCATTGCATCTGGTATGCACATGTAAATAAGTAGAACAAGGTCAAACTTTAGCTTGTGACCCAAAAAGAAAATTAATAAATTAAGTTGGGCATTCAAGTTTTAACTGGGATGTCTGAGTTTATAAAAAGAAGTGTCATACCCTGTCTGTAGAAGCAGCAATATGGTAAGAATAGTAATTTCCTGGCAGTTGCAGCTATGCAGTAAATGTCTTTCTGAGTTTCTTGTGGAGAATATTTTTCCTTAAAGAAACCCAGAGGGAAAGACATACCATATAGCAGAAACCTGTCAAGGAGGAATTATCTGGAAACTATTAGAAAGAATGGGCTGCAGTGCTGGAAGAAGAGCAATGTTACGGAAATAATATTTCTTCAAGCACGGTACAGAGTTAAAGGGGCTGAAAATGCCTTTAAAAAGTTAGAATCTAATTAGTGAGAGGTAAGATAGTAGACATGGGTTGTTGTCATATCCATTTGCATAAAAATAATTGGAACTGAGTGTTACAAGCTGCAACATTTAAAAGACTGTAGTGCTAATATATTACGGTCTGAATCAGTGTCTCTGAGGCTGATGGGAGAAGATGTAGAAATGTGACAAGCCACCATAATAGATAAGAAGCAAAGACTAGAAATAAATTCTGATTAATTAGTGCAAAATATAGACTGAAACCTTTGGGAAACTGAGTGAAGATTTTGTCTCTTTCATAATTTAGAAATAGTCTGAATATAGTTCCTAAGACTAGACAAGGCACTAAGGGTAGGAAATACCCATACCATTCACTCTTGCTTTGTTTTTACCAACTTCAGTAAGAAAGCTTTCAAAATGTAGAACTGATAAATGAAATGCTGCAAGGAAAGAAGCAACCAGTTGTCCCGGTTTGGGCTAGACTTCCTTG